>NW_007732114.1:10947-41163 GCF_000696425.1 Galeopterus variegatus | reverse complement strand
AATCCTCAAATCGAAGATATACATGTTCCCCAATGTTCATCACAGCACTCTTTACAATAGCCAAGAGTTGGAACCAGCTCAAATGTCCATCATCGGATGAGTGGATACGGAAATTGTGGTATATCTACACAATGGAATACTACTCAGCTATAAAAACGAATGAAATACTGACATTTGCAACAACATGGATGGACCTTGAGAGAATTATATTAAGTGAAACAAGTCAGGCACAGAAAGAGAAATACCACATGTTCTCACGTATTGGTGGGAGCTAAAAATAAATAAATAAATTCACACGCACACACACAGAAAAACCAGGTGGGGGGGAGAAGACTTAACAACACAACTGCTTGAAGTTGATACGGCAAGCAAACAGAAAGGAAATTGTTGGGTGGGAGGGGGGAGAGGGAAGAGGGAGAGGGGTTTCAGTAATGGGCCACAATAATCAACCTCATTGTATATAGACAAAATAAAATTAAGAAAAAAATAAACAAATAAATTCCAAATATTATGAAAAAAACAAAAATTAGAAAAATTATATCAGCCAGCAAGATGACAGCAATCATCTCTTAACATTACGTTTTTAATTATTTCAATTTTAAACTGTTTTCTTAAGTAAAATGCCTCAGTTGAGCAGATAATTATTATGCTTAACAGTTATAAGGACTCTGAGTGCGTCTTGGGAATGGTCTGCAGAGCTGGGTCCTGAGGGGCCATGGTGCCAGGAGAATGATGAATGGGTTGAGCCATGGTCATGAGGCTGAAGGTCGGTGGCTGCACATCCCACTGGAGGGACACTCTGAAACACGGTCCCAACCCTCAGCTTTCATACATAGCCAAGTAATTACCTGAGAGGGGCCATGTGTGAGACAGTGGATCTAGCCATTTCTTTTTCTTTTTTTTTCCCCCATCACAAATACTAAAAGATTTATTGTTGCATTTTTGTTACAATTATGCTACATATTATGATACAAATACATTTGAACCATTAGCACACACTGAGACTGTTAAATCATTTAATATTTCTCTTCCAAAGATCAATTTGTTAGGCTTTCCTACCCATAATAAATGAATCTAGCCATTTCTATCCAAAGGGAATGCCTGAACCACTGGGACTTCCCTGCCCCTGGAAGGGGCTGAGCCCAGGAGGACTGGGAAAATCAAGCAGAGGGCCACCACCTCTTGCCCTCCTTCCTACAGGTCCCGGGACACCAGTGTATAGGGTTTTAATTTGTAATATATACCTTAGGTGCTGATGTCAAACATTACATAGGTGAGATAAGGAAGATTTGAATGAAACCTTCCCTCCTTAATTCCTGTGGATAGCCAGAGTTATCCAGAACTGCATCCTCCACCTCCAATAGAGAAACAGATAACAAGGTGTGCAGGAAATGGGAATGTTAATTGTATATAGGATTCTAAGCAGTTCCAAGTTGTGAATGAGGACAGACTTGAATGCTGGGCATGAGGCTCTAGGGCAGAATATAGGAACAGAGAATTGCCTGTAAAGAAACAAAAGATCAAATTTTGTCAACTTCATGTGTTTCCCTAGGGCCAGCACACACATTGTTGGATCATATTGAAGACTGAGAGATTCCAGTGAATGGTGAAAAGTTCAGCCAGTCATGGGATGTTTTCCTTAAGCACTGCTGAGCGTTTATTCATTTGTAAAACAAGATTCTAGATTTTTCAGACACTTAGGATCATGAAGACAGGCATAACTATCATAAGACATTTCAACATGTGTATGTTTTTTGTACTCTAACAATCATATTGAATTCAAAATTAAGAAGAACCTCATGGAAATAGATCATAATCTAAAAATTTGTCAGGAAATAGTAAAACTTTACAAACTCAACTCTTTAGAAAATGAATTATAAAAGCATGCTTTTGCACATGGAAATACCTTAGTAGTTTGGTTAAATTCTTATTTTTAATCGAGAGGGAGTCCCCAATTAAGAAGAAGAAGGAAAAACTTAAACACAGTATATAAACAGAGGTCCTCATTCCAAGCAAAGCTATTGTTGCAGCTAACACCACACCACTACGCACTGTTAATCAAAGATGAAGATGTAACTTAATAACTAAGATAGCCTCTCTGCATGGATCCAGTGGCAACAGAGACACACCTAGAAAACAGATTTTACTTCCTTAGTGATAAGTGAATCAAAATATGTTTTATTTTTACAGCATGATCAGTTTATAAGAAGTCACATTGCTTTCATAAAGGAAAAAGAGTTACATTCAAAGGGTAAACACTAGTATACAATTGGCTGCCATAGTAACACAATTTGAAGCATGAATGGCCTGCCTGCTGGTATGATGAAGTAGGAAGCAGCTGTTATCAAGAATGTTTGCTTCATCATATTTAGTTATGCCCTATTTACAGCATTTCTGCCACTGATATATGAGAAAGTTTAAAACAATAATAATATACTCATTTTTATTATCATTCTCTGAAGCATATTTGAAATGCCTATTTAAATTTCAAAACATTTTGGATCTGACATTTAAGTCATTAATCCATTTTGAGTTGATTTTTATGCATGGTGAGAAATAGGGGTCTAGTTTCATTCTTCTTCTCATGGATATTCCAGTTTTCCCAGCACCATTTGTTGAAGAGTCTGTCCTTTCCCCAGTGCATCTTTTTGCACCTTTGTCAAAGATCAGTTGGCTGTAAGTACATGCGGTCATTTCTGGGTTTTTTATTCTGTTGCATTGTTCCAAGTGTCTGTTTCTGTTTTTATACCAGTACCATGCTGTTTTGGTTACAATAGCTTTGCAGTAAAATTTGAAGTCAGATAGTGTATGCTTCCTGCTTCACTCTTTTTGCTCAGGATTGCTTTGGCTATTCAGGGTCTTTTGTTGTTCCATATGAATGTTAGGATAGTTTCTCTATGTCTGTGAAGAAGGTCATTGGTATTTTGATGGGGATTGCATTGAATCTGTAGATCATCATGTTGGATAGTTTGAACATTTTCACAACATTAATTCTACCAATCCAAGAGCATGGAATGTCTTTCCATTTTTTGTGTACTCTTTAATTTCTTTCATCAGTGCTTTATAGTTTTAATTGTAGAGATCTTTCACCTCCTTGGTTAGATTTATTCCTGCGTGGTTTATCTATTTTTTTGATAGCTATTGTAAATGGGCTTGCTTTCTTGAGTCCTTTTTTTGTCAGTTTATTGAAATATTACTCTGTACCCCATAAATATGTACAAATAATATGTTCCAATATTTTTTTTTAGTTTCAAAATGCCTCAACACTTAAGAAGTAAAAAGAAAAAGCAGGTTAGATGCAAACTTTCTGTTTCAAGCAAAGACATTTCTTTTTCTCTGAAGTCACCTTAGAATTGATTCAAAGTGTCCCTTTACTTAATGTGAACTTGTGTATTTCCGTTCTTTTTGAAGCAAAATATTTCTTATTTAATCCCTTCTCCTCCAGGTATGATATTTACCTAGAGAGCCATTCTAAATTTTGACATAGCCCACATAAACAAAATTATTTTGAGATCCTCAGTAATTTGGGGATTCACAAGGTATTGTGAAATCAAAAAGTTTGAGAACCCTTGCTGTAGAATCTCACTTAATTTCATTGTATGTGCTTTCCTCACTTAAAGAGCAGGGTGCAATATTAACAAATTGATTCAACTTCTCTCCTGAAACATTTTCTGGCATTAAAATAATAGGTTATTCATCTCAAGCATGGGAATATAAAAGTGTTTTACCCCATGTTGATGCCGATTTAGAATCCTCTTAATTTTGAATGTAAATTTAACAATAATAACTTTAATGTGTCATTCTTTCCCAACTTTTCCTTTTTGTCCAGTATCAGATTCCTGAAACTAATTAAGATAGACTAGTTTTTTAACATAGACTAGTTTACCAAAGTTTTCTCTTCAGCCTTAATTTCTTCTTAATTTTAAGTTCCTTCTACTTTAAATAAGAAAATAAAGAGAACCAGATGTACCTCATTGTAAAAGATGCTGTCAGCTACTTTAATTCAACACCCACAATAAAGGACCATCAAACCTAGGGTTATGTGACCGGTTGGTATTTCATTGTATTCTCATTCCACATAATTGATTTAAGGAAACATTTTATGGACATGTATAGATTCATTACAACAGATACTGAGAAAAGCAATATTAAGACTTAACTTTTATTAACATCATTCTGCAGCATGTCATTTACAGTCAAACTTATTTAAGCCTCATGGCTATTCAGAATATAAGTCCTGTTATTAATCCCATTTTACAGATCAGGAAACTTAAGCTTTGAGTGGCTTATTAATTCTCCCAATTATACAAACTCTGCTTTGGATTCAGCTTCTCAGATGTTTAAGATCTCAAACATAGTACCATACTGACACTAAAATAATAATAACAATAATGTTGATGTTAATAATAATAATAATATAAAGTTGAATTTTTTCTGCCCAGGAGAAGTTTATACCATCAACAAGGAAGAGAAATAAATAACAATGAAAACTGGAAAATGTTAATATAAAGATTTCTGTATGAATAACACATGCATGTATAAATTAAGGCTCCTATTAAAATGTTTTAAAAGTATGGCAAACAGTATAACTGGTTCAACCCAGACTTGGGTGGGGGGCTTTCATGAGAGGCTGACATGTGAACCAAATCTTGAGTCCTGTGATGAATTCTCTCAGAAGAGAAATGTGGGAATTTTTGAGGGATCAAGAGGAAAGGAGAGTCCCAGGAAAGGTTTAGTCATACATAGAAATCTAAGGTAGCAAACGGTCTGAGAAGAAGTAAGGAACAGAGAAGCCTGAGAAGGGGATGGTGTGGCAGGTTGTGGCGGACCGTGAGGAGCTCGGGATGCCTCCCAGGGACAATCTTGTCTCTCTTCAGGCAGAGAGGAGCCAACGAGGGCATGAAAACAGTTCCCCACTGTGCGTTAGAAGTTCCAACAATAGTGGGGAAGACAGATGAGAACACTGAGGGAGCTGTGGGGTGATCCCAGTGTCTGCTTACACCTAGAATGAAGGGTTGTGGTGACTGGTCTTTACAACTATGCCAAGTCACTGCTGCAATTGTGCAGATTCCTTAAAGTCACCCATCCCAGGTGTGAAGATTAACCTTAATCTCTGGATGGTGTGGGTGGAGGGTTGACACCAGCACGGGACCCTCAGTAATGCCAAAGGAAGGAGACTTTGTTCTGGGCTATGTCCCTTAGTGTACTCCTGTTTTTAACAATGTCTCCTTTCTATCATTTGTGTCTATGCAAGAGATCTGGGTTTATCAAGGGCTTTATTCTCTTTCCTGAGCCATGATGCTCACACCATCGATCCAACCCTGAGAAACGTCCATTCTGTTTGGAGTACAACTTCTCAGCTCCAGGTGAAGGCAAATACTGTAGTTCCTGGGTACTCAGAGTAGGCATCCAGGGGCTTGTGAGAAATTCAGTATCCTGGGCCTTGCACAGATGTAGTGCATCAGAATCTCCGTGTTAGCAAACCCTGAGGCAATTTGTAGACACAGACAGGTATTGCTTTTATAAATAAAGAATGCTATTAAAACCTATACTGTAAAGTATACCAGGATTTTTTGCTATTATTTTTCATATTCTTTCAAATTTCCCACAAAGTATTTCTGAACTTATTGTGATTACTGAATGGTCCCCCAAATCTTGGGTCAACCTCTTCTTCTATGCATTCTCTTAGTCTTATACTTCATGGTGACATTTCGGGGTCATATGGGGCCATTTTCTTTCTCTTAAAATACTGTGTTAATTTCTTTCTGTGTTAACTTGCTGAAGTTTTATTTAATATATATGTATAGCTTTATTGAGGTATAATTGATTTACAAAAAACCACACATTTTCAATGTATACAATTTGATTAGTTTGGACATATGCATACACCCATGACAACTATGACCACAATCAAGGTAATAAACATGCCCATTACCTCCAAAAGCTTTTTGTGCCTCTACATGTTCTTTTTGTGTGTGTTTCTTTTTTTTTCTTTTTTCTTTTTTTTTTGGTAAGGAAGTTTAATGTGAGATATACCCTCTTAAATTTTTAAGTGCATGATACAATATTAACAAGAAGCACTATATTGTACAGCAGATATCTACAACTTATTTATCTTGCATAACTGAAAATTTACGGCTACTGAGAGCAGCAACTCCCCATTTCCCTTCCCCAAGAGCCTGGTAACCACCATTCTACTCTCTGCTTCCTTAAGATTGACTATTCTAGATACATCATGTAAGTGGAATAATGCAATATTTGACCTAAAAAAGAGATAGACTCCAGTGCGATAATAGCTGGAGATCACAACACCCCTTTCTCAGCATTGAACAGATCATCTAGGTAACAAATCAACAGAGAAACACAGGATTTAAACTAAACTTTAGACCAACTGGACCTGGCAGATATCTACAGAACATTTCATCCAGCATCTACAGAATAGACCATATGTTAGATCACAAACCAAGTCTCAGAAAATTTTAAAAAGTTGAAATAATTTCAAGTATCTTTTTCAGACTACAATGGGTTAAAACTAAAAATCAATAACAAGTGAAATTCTGGAAATTATGCTATACCTGAAAATTAGACAGCATGCTCCTGAAAGGCCTGTAGGTCCAAGAAGAAGTTAAACAGAAAATCAAAACTTTCTCAAAACTAATGAAAATAAGGACACATCATACCAAAACCTGTGGGACACTGCAAAAGCAGTGCTAAGAGGGACATTTATTGTAATAAATGCTTACATCAAAATAACAGGAAGATTTCAAAAAAATACAGCCTAATGCTATACCTCAAACTAGTCTATCTTTAAAAACTAGTTTATCTTAATTAGTTTCAGGAATCTGATACTGGACAAAAGGAAAACCTGGAAAAGAATGACACATTAAAGTTATTATTGTTAAATTTATGTGAAAAATTAGGAGGATTCCAAATCAGCATAAAATGAGCTAAAGGACTTTATACTAAGAGAAACAAGCCAGTATTTAACAAAAAACTAGAAAAAGAAGGAAAATTCAATCCCAAATAGTGCAGATGGAAATAAATAATTAAGATTAGAGCAGAACTAAATGAAATAGATACCCCAAAAACAGTACAAAATGACACAAGAAAATAACACCAAAAGTTTATTTTTTTTCAGAAGATAAACTAAATAGACATACCAACAGCTAGACTAATTAAAAAAGAAGAGAGAAGACCCAAGTAACAAAAATCAGAAGTGTAAAAGGAGACATTACAACCACTTCCAGAGAAATGCAAAGAATCATTAGAGATTATTATAAACATCTATATGGCAACAAATTTGAAAACCTGGAAGAAATGGATAAATTTTGGGATACATTCAAATTACCAATACTGAACAAAGAAGAAATAGAAAACTGGAGTAACCTATAACAAGCAATGAGATTGAAGCAGTAATCAGAAGTCCCCTAACAAAGGAAAGCCTGGAATCAGACGGCTTTACTGCTGAATTCTACCAAACCTTTACAGAGGAATTAATACCAATTCTCTTCAAACTATTCCAAAAAAACTGAAACAGAGGCTACTCTCCCAAACTCATTCTATGAGGCCAGCATCACCCTGACACCAAAACCAGACAGAGATTCATAAAAAAAAAAAAAAAAAAAAAAACTATAGGCCAATATATTTGGTGAACATAGATGCAAAAATCCTCAGTAAAATATTAGCAAATGGGATACAGCAACATATCAAAAAAATTATACACCTCATCACATGGGATTCATCCCAGAAATGCAAGGATGGTTCAACATACACAAGTCAATAAATGTGATACACCACATTATTGAGGTATAGCTTTATTGAGGTAAAATTAATTTACAAAAAACCTCAAAAATCATTGATTAACTCAATAAACATAGAAAAATCATTTGACAAAATTCAACATCCCTTCATGATAAAGACTCTCAGCAAATTAGATATAGAAGGAAAGTATCTAAACACAATGAAAGCCATATATGACAAATACATCAAAAATATCCCGAATAATGAGAACAAGACAAGGATGCCCACTCTCACCACTCCTAGTTAACATAGTATTGGAAGTACTAGGCAGTGCAATCAGGCAACAGAAAGAAATAAAAGGCATCCAGGTGAAAAAAACGAAGTCAAACTGTCCCCATTTCCTCATGACATGATCCTGTATATAGAAAAGCCTAAAGACTTTACAAAAAAAACTTTTATATTTGAAAAACAGTTTCAATAAAGTTGCAAGAAAGCTAGCCCATTTACAATAGTCACCAATAAAATAAAATGCCTAGGAATAAATCTAACCAAAGAGGTGAAAGATCTCTACAATAAGAAATTAAAGAGGACACAAAAAGATGAAAAGATATTCCATGGTAGAAATTAAAGAGGAAACAAAAAGATTGAAAGATATTCCATACTCTCAGATTGGAAGAACTAACATTGCAAAAATGTCCATACTACCCAAAGCAATCTACAGATTCAAAGCAATCCCCATCAAAATACCAAGGACAATCTTCACAGAAATAGGAAAAAACCATCCTGACATTCATGTGGAACAACAAAAGATCCCAAATAGCCAAAGTAATCCTGAGCAAAAAAAATAAGCCATAGGCATAGCACTACCTGACTTCAAATTATACTAGAAAGCTATAGTAATCAAAGCAGCATGATACTGGCATAAAAACAGACACTCAGACCAATGGAACAGAATAGACAACCAGAAATCAACCCACCTATTCACAGTCAACTGAGCCTTGACAAGGGCAACAAGAATATATGATGGGGAAAGGAGAACCCGTTCAATACATGATGCTGGGAAAACTGGATACTATGTAGAATAATGAAAATAGAACTGTACCTCTTTCCATATAGCAAAATTAATTCAAAATGGACCAAAGACTTAAATATAAGACCTGAAACTCTAAAACTCCTGAAAGAAAACATAGGGGAGCCACTTTAGGAAGTAGGACTGGGCAAAGACTTTATGAATATGACTCCAAAAGCATAGGTAATTAAAAGAAAAATAAACAAATGGGATTATATCTAATTGAAAAGCTCCTGCACAGTAAAATGAACAATTAACAGAGCAAAAAGACAACCTACAGAGCAGGAAAAAATGTTTGTAAACTATTCACCTGACAAAGGATTAATATCCAAAACAAACAAGAAAATCAAACAATAGTAAAAAACACAAATAACCCAATTATAAAATGGACAAAGGAGCTAAATAGGCATTTTGCAAAGGAAAATATACAAATGGCCAACAGACACATGAAAAAAATGCTCAACATCACTCAGCATCAGGGAAATGCAAATCAAAACCACACTGAGATATCATCTCACCCCAGTGAGACTGGCTATTATCAAAAAGACACATGCTGACAATGATGTAGAGAAAGGGGAACACTTCTATACTGTTGGTGGGACTGTAAATTGCAGCCATTATGGAAAATGTATGGAGTTTTCTCAAACAACTGCAGATCCTAGAACTGCCATATGATCCAGCAATCCAACTACTGGTTATACAACCAGTGGAATGGAAGTCTTCTGGTTGAAGGAATACTTGCACTCCCATGTTTATTCTAGCAGTATTTACAGTAACCAAAAATTGAAACCAACTTAAATGTCCTTCAGCAGATGACTGGATAAAGAAAATGTGGCATATATACACAATGGAATACTACTCTGCCATAAAAAAGAATGAAATTCTGCCATTCACAGCAACATGGATGAACTTAGAAAAAGTTATGGTAAGTGAAATAAGCCAGGCACAGAAAGAGAAATACTGCATTTCCTCACTCATAAGTGGGAGCTAAAAAAATAAACAAATAAAAAAAGAAAGAAAGATACAATAATCACAGTAATTTGTTGAACTTTCAAAAGGAGAGAACAGAACTGAAGTTACCCGAGGTAGGAAAGGGGGGAGAGGGAGTGGGAGTAAGTGAGAATTGGTAAAAGGCCACAAAAGACAATTACATTGTATAATGTTGAATATACTAACTATCCTGATTTGAGCATCACATTGCACACAGGTATTGATATTCAACTCTGTGCCCAACAGATAGGTATAATCAACCATGTTTCAAAAAAAGTGTGTGTGTGCGTGTGTGTGTGTGTGTGTGTGTGTGTGTGTGTGTGTGTGTGTGTGTGTGTGTGTGTGTGTGTGTGTGTGTGTGTGTGTGTGTGTGTGTGTGTGTGTGTGTGTGCTTGTATTGATTTATTTTTAAACACTATATGATAAAAAAGATACAGATAATAAGTTCTGTATTGATTAAGTACCATTGTGATCTCTGCCAGGGGTTCCCATGTTCAGTGGTGTCAATGTATCTTGTGACATCCCAGAAGTGGAGACCCGTCTTTAGTTATCCCTGGAAGCTACCATAATAGTAAAATGCACATTGAACACTTGATGAATACCACTTTTCAGGGTCAATGTTTAAGGGAATTGCCTGTAGTATAATTATTATTCCCACCATTATCTTTTGCAGTGGAAAATAACTAGGGTCCAAAGGTGTAAATCAATTCACATTAACCTTTTAGAAAATTCAAAAACGACACTGACTTCATGGGTTGCTACTACTCAGACTGGTTAACACAACCTAGAGCACTTTCAGAAAAAAAAGTGCTGTACAAAGAGTAGGATGTGCCCCTTAGTGCTTTCAAGACACTGGTACTTAACCTCCTCACGAAGAGAAGGAAAGCCACCTTTTTCACTTTAATCATATTTTCTCTTACTAATGATATTGTTTGTCCAGTTTTTAAAATAAAAAATAATAGTGACATTACACTGTATTCATTGTAAGTTTATAAAGACGACTTCAGAGTTTCTGAAGCAGAAACTGGATTCACTTTTCTCCTGTAATGAATGGGAAGCAAGCAGTCAGTCAGTTGACAGCAGCTCAGACAGAATTAGTGGTTTAATGCTCACAGGCTTCTTTCTGTTCTTCTCCGTCAGCCTTTTCTCTTTAAATGGAACAGAAGCCGCAAACACACAGACCACCTAAAAGAGTGACAGATGTTTACCATGGAAACCGAGAGCTAAGCACTAAGCACGTTTTGTTCAGATCACTTCTCAGGGGTAGTTGGAACATGATCTTATGGATTAGGGTTCATGATGGATAAGATAAATTGATTACCTCTAGGGGTCTGTAAACATGTGAAATAAGAAGAAGGAGCCCTCATCAGGAAACTTCTCAGAATCTCTTATGTTGATCTTAAGTTTTAAGTCATTCTGACAAGCTCCAGCACCTTTAAAAAATAAGTTTCGTGGGCAAAGAGACTCACACTGGTTATAAAGCCACGCAGGCTTCCTCCTCTGGGGGCAAGGAAACAAGATGGTGCAGTGGAGCAGAGGGACACTCGGCCTCAGAGAAGCTGGGCTCAGTCCCTAGCTGTGAGCTGAGTCTTTGCAGGGCTTCTGACAGTGAACCCTGTCTGCGCTTTTACTTTCTCAGTATTTCTATAAAACATGCACTAAAACAGGGTCTAGTTTGGTTGGATATAGAATCAGATGATAATAAAGTGTTTGAAACAACTGTAAATCAACCACAATTTTTTTTTTTTTTTTTTTTGGAGCCAGGTGTTAGTTGTCACTGTTTTTGAAGGTAGAACTTTCCTGCTGCCACTGTTTCTAGTCGGGTGGAGGAAGGCAGCATCAGGTGTGAGAGGCCGGTTGCCTTTTGATGCAGAGCTGAAACCAGAAAAGAGACCCTGCTCCCCTTACAGGAAGACGCAGCTTTGTTAAACAAGAAATGAAAATCCTGTTCTCTTGAAGGAATAATTCTGGCAGAGATATACATCTTTATTTTGGAAATAATTATATAAGTAGATGAAAAACCTAAGTCTTTGGTTTTGTGAAGGTGAGGGCTGTGTACAAGTGACCACCAGACAGAACGGGCTGATGCTGCTGGCCGCTGGAACAACAGTGCCTGCTGTTTCAGGGACGGTTCGATCAGGCAGATGTAAAAGGAAGTTGAACAGATTCCAGCAACCCTGAATTGGTGCAGACATTAGATGGGAAAATAAAAAGGAAATATTGGCAAGAAATATAGATAAGTACCAAGCAAGGGGTTATTTGTTTCTCTATAGGGGGTCCTCACAGTCATTCATTTTTCTATGTGGAAGGCGTGCTAATATTCGTGCTAGTATCAGAATGCACGAGCAGATTGTGCTCAGAGCAGTGGCTGCACCAGAAGTGGGTCTGTGTGTGAGACCCTTGGCGCCAAGCTGGGATCCCCTTTGTCACTGAGGGGAGGGAGCCCCTAGTGTAGTCTGCACCTCCCTGGGAGCCCTGCTCAGAGCCTTCACAAACCACTAAAAGATGTGGCAAAGGCCACCACCAAAATTATCAATCTTGTTAAGGTTTCCCTTAGTTGACTTACATTAATGAAAACAAATTTTATTCCAAAAAATTAAAAATATATTTTTTACAAAAAAGGGCCTCATTTTTTATTTAGAAACTTCTTACAGCTCACATCATCATCATAATAACAACCATTACCAAAATGTGAATTATTTTGAGTAACCACCATAAATACAGCAAATATTTATTCAATTTCTATATACTGAGGACACAAAACAGTCATATTATCTCACTTAACCCTCACTAAAAAACTTCATAAACAGACATCATATTGAACTTTGCAGGTGATTTAATAAGTGCTTTTACATTTGGTGTCATTTTATCCTAAAAATCGTCCTGTGGGATATAGTACATATTATGGCAAGAAGGCTACAGAAAGAAAAGAAAAAAAAAAACATGATAGCATATTGCTACTGCCTAATTTTGCAGTATATGTTTTGGTTATTAATGTGTTATAACTCAAATCATGTGATATAAAAAGAAGCAATGCCACTGCTCAGAAAACCCTGGGAAATTACCTTTGTTGAGCCTAACAATAACGTCAACAGAAACAAAAAATAAAATTTTTTAATCAAAACTTACAAATTTTCCATAAGTTAAATGACTTGTTTTGAAATCAATGAGCTGATTAATGCATTGAATTATTCTTTCTACATAATGTCAAAACAATTAGTTAGGAAAAAATGTGTTGATGGTTTTTTATGGCATTTAATACATAAAGCATTTAGATGGTGGATTATTTTAAAAATAAATGGATCCTAAGTCTAAATGCCTTATGTGTGTGAGTGTGTGACTATGTAGCTGTGTGTGTTAGTATATGGTTGTGTGCATGATTGTGTGAGTCTGTGTCTGTGGGACTGTAGGTGAACCCTGCCCTTAGTTAATTCTAATATTCTGCAAATCCCAGGTTGTGAAGCATTGAATTTACTTGGGAACTTCTCTGAACTACATAGACGTCTAACAGAGGGTCTTTTAGTAATTAAAACCAAGCTTAAATAAGCCTGGGAGCTAAGTGTAGTGGACAGACCACACCACGTCCTCACACCCTCACGGGCCTGAGCAGCACTCACCTGTGGACACCAGGCTTCCCGTCTCAGCGCTGCCGTGAATTCAGCTAGTCCATCTCCCTCAGGCATGAAAGTCATTAATGTGTCATTTCAATGTTCTGCATAGTTCTGAGGGAGTTTTCAAGAAAACAGAACTCCAGGTAAATTAGGAAAGGCTGATTGGGTCAAAGATTGATTGTGCAGACCTCAAGGAAAGAGCATGAATAACATTGTCGTGGTATCCAAACTTTGAGATGAGAAACTTCGAGATGAGAGAGTGTGTAAGGTGCTATTGAAATATCTTGTTATGCAAAAACAGAGTTGGATTTTTAGTGAAAACTGTAGGTGAAGGAAAAGGCTTACAGCAAATTAATAATAAATAGAAGATCTTATCCCATAGCTTTCCTCAGAAACCAGAAGCCCCATGTGATCGTGGCACTGAAATCCCAGCTCGGTGTGACTGCTGTCGCTTTATACTTCAATGACTTGTTTTTCCTGCTGGTTTGTATATTTAGTAGAACTCAATTTAATCTGAAGGGACATTGAAGAAAAAGTCTGATTATAACAACAAAGCTCAATTCCTACATGTATATAGGGTCTCAACCTGAAATATCACATTTTATAACCATAGCCAGTGATGTTCTCCAATGCTAGACATAAAATTTTACAAAGAAAAAGGAAACCAGTAGAGGTGCCAACAAACAAAGTTTATATTAATCCTTCTCATTGTAAGTGGCATTCAGACGAGAGTGTTTCCAAGCATCTGCTGAGCCCTTAGAGTGGGCCAGCTACCTTCTTCCCTGCAGATTCAGTGGTGTTCTCGGACACATTTCCATTCTAACATGGAAGTTGGAGTGTGGCACTCCAGCACATATTTCCAGAGGAGTGGCTTTTCATGACTGCAGGGACTCTACTAAGCTACATACATCCTATACCTAAGTAATTATGCCATAAAGATGAAAGATATCTAGGGACAAAAAGTGATTTTTTCATAAAAACTCTAAGTAACGTATTTGCAAAATAAAGGAGGTGGTTTGAAGTCATTATTGCATCAATTATTTCTCTCTCTATTAAAAATGCACTAAGTAGAGTTTCATTTGGAATTAGTTGCATCTAAATCCTAACCCCATGGTGTTTTGCAACGTAAATCAAGGAACCCAGGGATTAGGAGGAGAACACCTTCTACATTATGACAGTCAACATTGGGAGAAATCAAGACATCACAAGCAAAGAATTCTGGATAACAAGTACACTATTTTTTTAACATTTAAATTGTATCCAATTGTGTAATCCCTTGGATTATCTCTTTATGAGGCTTTAACACAGGGTGTTTTCATCACTAAAAGGAAGCTGAAATTGTTGAGGTTAAATACCATTTTGGAAGATAACAGTAGTCTCTGCTATCATAACCCCCCATCTTGATGTTGTAGCAGAGGCTACTGGTATCTTCCACAAATGGAAGAAGGAGTTTCAAGCAATAATATTTTTCAGTCTTCTGGAACATCATACAGTTGATCCTTGATTGATGTAAGGGTTAGGGGTACTGACCCCCAAGCAGTCAAAAATAATTTTGCGGGGGGGAGGACATGTCATTACTTCAGTAGTAGTTAGTGCCATATCCCTCACATACCATATTTTAATTCTGCTGTTGGTTCAATCTTCAGATGCAGAAACTGTGGATATGGAGGACTGACTGTATTTATTTTTAAAAAATGTGTATATGAGAGGATCCATGTGGTTCAAACTGTGTAGTTCAAGTGTCAACTGTCTATTGTGTAACGCACCTGTCACACTTTATAAACAGTGAAGTTGTGTTGAAAGTACACACACACACACACACACACACACACACACACACGGACCCTACAACGTTCTTTAACGATCTGCATAAACACTTCCATTGGCCGTATTGTGTCTATAGAATGAGTTCTCTTCTGTCATCAACATCCTGAACATCCTTCAAACCCAGCAGCATCAATGGCTGCTTCCTGAGGAAATTTTCTGGGATTCACTCCAGCCTATGTTGACTGATCCCTTCTTTAACTTCCCATTATGTTTGTTGACACTAGCTTGCAATGGCAACTAGATTGCCCAGATGTGGAAGAATGCACAAGGCTGTATTTGGGTGGACTGTGTGAGATCCAGCAATGGACTGTGAGAGATCAGCAATGCCTGCCGTGAGTACAATAAGAGAGAAGGGAATCATGTTTCCTTGATATTTGTAAACCACAGTTCATACTATTCATTTTGACATTAAAATTGTATTATGTAATTCACGTTACAAATTGTTCCTTCACCAATGAGATTTTAAGAAACTGTGAGGACTGAAATAGGGATTATAAGTTTTCTTGCACTCTCTGTGTTAAAAAAACACTAAGGTATAGAGGATGCTCAGTAAATATCTGTTAAAATGAATCAAATTGACTAAATGAATGCCCATGATACAGAATGGATAGCATAGAAGAAAGAGTTACAATGTAACTGAACATATCCTAACATGGAGTACAATTGTAATCAATATTGAGATGAAAATTGCATTTTATTTACAGTTGCAACATTGCTTGAACAAGTGGACTCATGATCATGTGTTAACTAGCATCTCTTTAGGTGGAAAGCTCTGTGTCCATTCTGCAGATTTAAAATAAATCAATAAAATGTGATCCAAAAGAAACGTAGTACATAAGTACCCATGGTACAAGAGAGAAGGCAGAAAGTGCAAATTTATGCAACTATGCTACTTCACAAATATCTACATCAGTTCTGTACTCAGATTCCACGGAAAATAAATGAATATTTCTAGAAGTCTTTTAACTTTAACTTTATTTCCTAACATAGCAACTACCCCATAATAGTAAGGTGTGGTCTCTGGGCCAGCAGCAATGACATCACCCGAAAGCTCAGTGGGAACACAGAGTACCAAGTCCCACTCCTGACCTGCTGAGGTTCCCACTGATGCACATGTCCACTGAAGGCTGAGAAGCACAAACCAGACTTCAGTTGTAGCTACAGAACTAAATTTCCTCTGGTGTTCTTTTGATCTCACAATAATAAAAGACATGATGGAGGAAAATAGACTTACTTCTGACATAAAAGTTGAGGAATATATGAATATATATGATACATATCAGGTACAAGAAAGACTATCTTCAGTCATATATGTTAACAAAATAAATCGATGCCCTCTTTGTTGTGCTAACACAACTCAATTGCCTTGATGTGCCCTAGTCCCACTATGCAAGAGAAAATGCAATTGTGTCTTTTCAAAGCATTCTGGTGGCTTTGGGTTAATGGTCTCTTTCCAGTAAATATTCATTCACATACTAGAGGAGTCCTTGTGGTCACTATTCATTTCAGAGCACTGTGGCACCCGGCTTGCCCCTCCCTCCCTCAAGGTCGCTCACCATATGTACGGACTTGAAGCACAGCCTAGGATCCCTCTCTGTGGAGCAGACACACAAGGAGGGGCCGCCTGCGGGCTCTGCTCCTGCAGGCAGCTGGCTCTCTTGGCAGGAATGGCATCTGATGGTGGACCCCTCCCACAAGCACTCTATCCACTGCACAGTTACTGTTGGGACAGGCCAGCTGGCACAAGCTGGGCTCCTTGGCCCTACACCTCAGACCACAGGACTCAGGCTGTCCAGCCAATCTCCCTTCCTGCAGGAGGCCAGGCTGCCTCGCTCTGCCCTCCAGGCTTGGGTGGGGCTTTCCAGATGTGCGTGTCGTGTCCAGGTCCTGCACTTTGCAAAAAGGTTCTAGGTGGAAGCAGGGCCTGCGTTCTGATGCATCCTCCTCTGATATTTGCTAAGTTGCCTCGGGCACTCGGGGTCAAGGAGGAAGCTGCCTACCCAGCTGCTCAAAAAGCACTCCCCTGACTCTTGCCTCCAAACTAGAAGCTCCTTTTCACTTTCTTCTGGAGTCAGCACAAGCAATCAGTTCCACCTCACTAGCTCCTCGGCGTAGGTAAAGAAAATGTGTGCTAGGTTCACAAGTGACTTAGCCAGTTGCGATTTTAGTGTCTTCACTCTCAGCAGTAAACTGCCTTTTTGGTAATTCCCATTTCCAGTTCAGCCTGGTGGGTGTGGAGCTTGCAGCATGGGGAGATTCGCCTCCTGCGGGGTTTCTTGGTGTTGTGTTGCTGCCACATGTGGAGGTGGCTACTGATGAGTGCCCGGCTCCTCTGCTGCCTCAGTTCAGACAAGTGACTTACCCTGTCTGGGCTGTGGTTCTCATCTAAGAGAGAGCTTATCGGGTTAGGGTGAGAATTAAATGGACTTCTCATAGAAAGTATGTATGTGGTTTCTCCTTCACAGAGAAGGTATTTAATACATGATTGCATAATTGTTTTTATTATTATTATTTAAATACAATTATGCAATCATGTATTAAACACCTTCACTACGTACGTACTACCTATGAAGAAGTAATTTAATTCTAAAATGGATCTCAGTCCTGCTAGAGAACAACATAGAATCCCACGGTATTACAAGGTCAATGCTACAGCATCAGTATACATATTAATCTGAGGACAGGAAGGAGCCCTGAATGAGAACTGTGTGAACCTCGTGAAAAGACTCCATGATCTCCCAGAGGCTGATAGGATCAACAACAAGTCACCCGGGTTAAAATGACCCAAGTGTCTAATCTGTCTTTTGTGGATTATAGGAAAAGGATCTGGCTTTTGAGTAGGAGATTCCAGCACACTAGCACAATGAAATTGCAAGTTCAGTAAAATCCAAAAATTTCAAATTACAGAATAGATTCTTTAAAGATTGTAAGTGCATGGGTGCCAAAATTACATGTCATCCTTATTGAAAACAGAGACATTTCTAATTCAGGTCACTTTACAATGAAATAGCCTGCTTGTGATTGTGATATAAAATCTAAAACTGCTACAGTTGTTAGAAAACTAAAACACAACTGGCTCAGGAACAATTTCTTTCTGTAATTTGCAAAAAACCCCGACTTCAGTCCTAGTGTGAAAATAGAATGAAGCATGATTGAGATCTGCAGTGGGACCTGCGACTGAGAACATGCGTGGTCTGCAGACCCCAAAAGATGTCCTTCTGGTCCCTGAGCAGAGCAAGCTCACTGCCCGGCCTGGCCTGGCCTGCCACAATGGGCAAGTGGCTCAGGCCGGGACTGGCCACTCTTCAGGCCCCACATTCACACTCACGGCCATGGATTCCCATGGACCTCACTGCCCAGTGCCAGCCCTACACCCCAGACATGCTGCCTGGGACGACCCTCGAAGGCACTGCTGAGTCCGCTTTCTCCATTGCCCTCCACATTGACTCACTGACCTAGCCTCAGTGGCTTCAGGGTATAAACCCTTCTGAATCTCCATTTTTCTCCATCCCTGCTAGAGTCCCTCAATCACTGAATGCAGCCCAGGGGCCAAGTCAGTTCAGTGCGGAAGGGGAAGTCACTTCAACAGGTAATATATAAATAGTTCCTAAAACCAGAAAAAAAAAAAAAAAAAGAGAGAGAAGGTAGGCTACCTTACTAGAAAATAGGTAAGAAAGTGAACATGACATACACAGATTTAAAAACATTAATTTATTTTTTAAAAGATGTTCTACCTTTCTGAAATTCATTAATTTTTAACTGTGTGATTAAAGATTTGAAAACATTATAACCAATGTCAGTGGAGCCAAAGGCAAGAATGTTTGAGAAATAAAAAACATCAAAATATATTAAAGTAAAAATACAAGTCATAGAAATACAAGAAATAGATATAGCATCACTTCCATAGGGAAAATGTCAGAATGGATACATACAAAATTAAAGTTATGAAATGAGAAATAGGAAAGAAGAAAGTTTTCTTTTTTTTAGTCTATTTTCATCTGTACTACGTAAGGTTTACACTATAAGAGATTATGCAACTTTTTCTGTTATAATTAAAACATTAAAAGGCAACTATTTTCTTTTGATTTTTTATAGAGATTTGGAAATTTTAAATAACTAAATACAATTTCCAGAGAATTCGTTATATATAATGAAAATTAAAAAGCAATCTTTACTTATATAAATTAACTGCTAAACATCACAATTGAGTAGAAATTGTCTTTCAAAATCACGTCATCTTGTAATCATGAGAGCAGACATTGCCAGAATGCTGAGGGGGCCAGAGTGGAGAGATGGTCCATGATGATGTCACTTTGGTTACCACATGGGAGGAGAGGTCCTCAAGCATGTCACACAATCAGTGTAAACCAGTGATGGCCTTAATGAGTTTGTGAATTCGATTCTAATGTTTTCCTTCTCGTTCACGAACCTGTATGCATGATTGAAATTTCTATTTTTTAATTTCCATGAATATCCTCACAAAGTCACCACAGTGTTTGAGGTAGCCTTTGATAGTGATATTTGACAAAAATAAAAATTAACACATACACAAAGGTTCCTATAAAAATTGCTCTACCTACAAATAGAGATCTAGGACCTTCCCATTTCTCTGCCCCAAATTGTTGTGTGTGATAGAATCGGGTCCCTTTTTATATGCTGTGCTCTAAAAACTAAAAATCTCCAAGCTAGAATTTGAAAAGATTCTCTTATCCAGTGGAGAGCATTTTAGAAATAGATGTTTGGAAAGGCTTCCATGACTTTGAGGAAAATTGGGACTCCTTCGCTGGGTCACATCCATATACACTGGGATCAAGATCTCAGATAAAATTGTACACAAGTACCTGAAAGTTGTTAACACTTCACTGCCTCCTATCAGCCATTGTTTCCCCCAAATTCTGATCCCTCAATGAAAAAATTTGAGCAAACCCCAATATAGGTATATAATTTTATTTATACATAATATGTGCTTCTGTATTAAAATTATATATTGTATCATATTGCACAAAATAAAAACAAATCATGATATAAAGATGAAATAAGTAACATTTAAAAATAAATAGTGCAAACATGTTTTGCTCATGTCAGCATTTCTAATATAAAATTTTCTAAGGCAACAATGTAATTAAACATGATCTTTATTTTTGAAAACGTTAGTTCATTACTTTATAGTATAAGTATTTGGAGCTCATACTGTAAGTTTAATCTGTTTCATTACTTGATTTAATGGCTGCAACAAAGGAAGAGATATCTTTCAAAATTACTAAATACAATAATCACAATAATAACAATTCGCTGCACTCTTACCTCATGGTAATCACTTCTGTCCTATCTGGCAGCAAGGTAAACATTTTATTGCCTTTTTCTTGGTAAATTTTCATCTTCTTTGATGTCATTCAGTTATTCCTGCAAACCTTCTCGAAGCTGTTTTTAACAAACTGAATGAAGAGTCAGCAAATCTCTTCATTTAGACAAAAATAATCCAGTTAGGAAACAAACACTGCTCCCACACTTATTAGTGAACCAGTTTGTACTGTTCATAGCTGGTGTGCTTACAAAGTTTTGCATACCAAAACAACATAATAATGAAAACATCTCCAAACGTCAATTGTCATAATGCTTACACAACAGCATTTGTTTCTTTCAAAACTTAGGTACTTTTTCACCCAGTTAAAATGTCACCTTTACCTTGAAGAGACACATTTTTTTTTTTTAACATTTGCTATGAAGCCTAATATTGACAGTCACTTGCCCTCACAGAAAGCTTTGCATATTTGAAAAGTCTTAATTCCTTTAAAAGAAGGACTCATTACTCATCTTTAAATCTGACAGCTCTTTCTTTGTTCTGTGATGGATTAGATGGCTAACTTGTGGGAAGCAAAACTCATTCAGAATCATTGCCACAGACCCAGCTTACTGTGCCCCTTCTCACATGTGCTCTCCGAGGTGACAATGTGTGCAGACTCCACCCACCCCAAGAAATAAACTGTTCCTAGCCCCAGAAGACCCCCTGCCTCCCCCTCTTTCCTCTCCAAATCTTTCCACTAGGAAGGAGTATCGTGTGTGTGTGTGTGTGTGTGTGTGTGTTTCTCTTTGTGGATATGTATATACCAAGGCAGACAGCCCCTGTCCCTCAGCATGCTGTTTTTTGATTCACCAGTGTTGTTCCATAGAGCTGTGATTCTTTCATTCATGTTACTGTACAGTTTCCTCTAAATGAATACACTGTAATTTATCCATTTTACTCTCCATGTCATTGGGTTGACTTCATTTTGGAGTTCTGGTGAATAATGCTGCCATGAATGGGTTTTGTATATTTCCTGGTGCGGGCATGGATTTCTGCAGTATTTAATATTTTCGAAGCTATGATGAATGGCATATTTTTAAATGCTTACTTTTAACTAATTGTTCTTGGTACTTCCCCCAGTTAACTTGTGTCCAGCAACCTTGATAAACTCACTCACTTATAATAATTTATCTGAATATTTAAATTATATATATATATATATATATATATATATTTAGTTTTATCATATGGAATTGGCAGTGATATTTTTCCCTTTCCAATCTTTATATACTTTTTTTCTTTCTACCTTGTGGCATTGGCCTGATTGCCCATAAAAGGGTAAATGAAATTGCTGAGAGTAACTAGACTTATTCCTGATCTTGAAGGGAAAAATTTAGCATTTCATCATTATGTATGATGTTTAATGTAGTTTTTGCAGCTAGCCTATATAAGTTTCCGTTTCTTTCTAGAACTACTAAAACATGTACAAAATTTATACAGTAACTATATCAAACATTATTTTTTAAGAAATTTTAAAAGTCCTAAATTAATGGTAGATTACACTATGTTCATGCACTGATGACATTAAATATGTCAATTTTTTCTAAGTTTATTTAGAGATTCAATGCAATCCCAGTCAATATTTGAAAAGATTGACTGGGATTGCATTGAATCCCCTAGCCTATATAAGTTTCCGTTTCTTTCTAGAACTACTAAAACATGTACAAAATTTATACAGTAACTATATCAAACATTATTTTTTAAGAAATTTTAAAAGTCCTAAATTAATGGTAGATTACACTATGTTCATGCACTGATGACATTAAATATGTCAATTTTTTCTAAGTTTATTTAGAGATTCAAGAGAGAGAGAAATCTGATAAGCCAGTTCAGTTCAGTTTTTAGCAGAAATTAGTTAAGGCATTTGTATATTTTGTAAGGATAATTTTATTGAACTAGAGAGAAAAATCCTTAAATCTGCATAAACTGTAGCACAGAAACTGCCACAAATGTCACTATGATGAAAGTCAACGAGTGGGCAGAGTTCCCTGTCAGCCTCCTACTCTGAGAGCCCCTGTCAATTCATGTGCATTTATAGAGTGCAATTTATTTCTTACTTTTAGATAAATATTAAATATATATGCAACTGTCATGTTCTTTTTTTTCACACACCAATGAATCGCTTGGGTTATGTCTGATCTGACATCGATGCCCACTGAGAACTGCAAACAACTTTGTTAGAGTGTTTTCACGGTATCGTGGGATGAGAAATATTAAACCAAACTCTAGCTTTTATTCAGAGGCTTCTATACAAAAAAACACTGGGTAAATAAATCGAGTCATGCTCATGATTTAATTTCCTTTTTTTATTTTCTTTTTAAATATCCACTGGTTTGAAAATGGCTAATACCAAATAGAAAAAATATAAGAGCAATGGAGAGAGAAAGACTTTTCAAAAAAAATTTTTTTGGTATTAAAGAAAGCTAAATAATGTTTAGTAGCATTTTTCAAAGAGCATCATCATGACACTTCTGTACTCTGTGTGTCGTTATTACTGTTTTGCATGGACATATATACCGAGAGTGGAATGACCCAATAGCTTGTTTAACTCTTTATATTTTTCTTTTAACAAGTGATATTTGGAGGTTTTTTTAAAGCAGGAAGTGGTGAGGGTGGGGTGGAAATTCACTTTAAATTCTGTATTAATCTGAAGGTTCAATGCAGATTGTAAAGTTTGCTCTACATCTTCAAATAATAAACCTGATAGATCCTGCTGCATATACTAAGGGAACACCAACTTGTTATACCAGAGTTCAGAAATGCAAAGTTGGTAAAGGTGTCCACTACCCATGAGTGCAAACTACCAATCAGGAAGTATTAACCAGGAGCCTACTGGGTGTGAGGCAGTGTGACAACACCACAAAGACAGCAGCACAGAGAACTGTGCTCAAGAGCTGACCGCAGAGGTGCCAGGAGAGAGCCAGCCACTGAGAGGACTGACACAGAATGTGGAGTGCTGTGCTAAGGGATGGGTGAATCAAATACCGGCTAGAGAGAATAAAGGACCACTGTCAGCAGGATTAATATAGTTAATGCTTATTTAAATGTTAGGACTTGATCTGAGCCTTAAAAGAAGGCTAGGTTAGGACGTGGTGTCAGAAAGTCCTATCCGGGCAGAGCCCGTGGTGCACTCAGGAGAGTGCGGCGCTGGGAGCGCAGCAGCGCTCCCTCCGCGGATTGGGATCCTATATAGGGATGACTGGTGCACCCACAGCACTCACTGGCTGAGCGTGGTGTGGCTGGTCTCAAAAAGGACAAAAAAAAAAAAAGAAAGTCCTATCCAACATCACCATCCCCACTACAAATCACACTTGGAATTGGTCGAGTTACTACAGCAGACCAAAGCTCTGAAGCCTCAGTGAAGCTTGATTTCACTGTGAACTACCATCCTTGAGGAGAGTGTTTATGGGTCCCCCAGGTTACTCACCTGGCTCAGGTTTGGGTTCTGGCTTTCTCCAGCCTTGGAGGAAACTGAGGACTCATCACAGCTGCAGCTCTGGCTGCTTCCAGCTCCTCGGGGCCCTCCCTGGTCCAAGGGCAGGCTTGTAGCTGTTCTCTTTATGAAGGTTGCTGTGGCCATTGCTAGAGAAGGGAGGAGGATGGATTTTCAGAGAGTGAAGAGTTGAAGACAGCACAGTGAACACAAACAGGGATGGGGACCATGACATGTCTCATGGCCTGGAGGGTTTGAAAGAGAGTGAAACGAGTCAGGCACAGAAAGAGAAATATCCCATGTTCTCACTAATTTGTGGGAGCTGAAAATAAACAAATAAATACACAAATAAACTGGGGGGTGGGGAGGGAAGAAGACACAACAATTACAATTCCTTGAAGTTGATACGACAAGCAAACAGAAAGGACATTGTTGGGAGGGAGGGGGGAGAGGAAGGAGGCAGGGAGATATTGGTAATGGGCCACAATAATCAACCACATTGTATATTGACAAAATACAATAAAATTAAAAAAAAAAAAAAGAGAGTGGAGGTCAAGTGAAGAGTCCAAGAGAAGGAGTGGAAAGCAAGGCTTAGAACAGGTGGTGACAATGTTGTGGGGCTTTGCAGGCCAGCATGAGGTGTTTCAAAACTATTCTGTAAGGAACAAGTATTCACCAATGGTGTGGGCAACAGACAGGCGATTTATGCAAAGAAGACTTTAAGGAAAGGAATGAGATTACACTGTGTAAATTCGATAAGTGGAAGAAAAGCGCCAGGGGCAGAAATACCAGGTTAATAATTTATGTTTGAAAGAATGGAGAAGTAGGCTAAATGTGACACTTGGGAGACAATCAGCAATGAATGTGAAGATATTTTTAAAGTAACTCTAAGATGATGTGATGATTAGCTACCAAGAGAGAAGCAAGGGTCTCAGGTGGTTTCCCAAGTTTCAAGGCTTGGAAGAGGCAGCGTTGGCATATAACAGGTATAAAGAAAAAAAAACAATTTGAATTTTATTTATGAGGCAAGTATAGTCTGTCCAAGGGGGAATTTTTAACAGTTAGCTAGAGAACGGGAGTAGAATCTGGATGGAAATGTAGGTCCAGATGTAGGTAGTGACTATGGAAGCCATAGGAGCTGATATAATCACTGAGAAAAGGAGAATTGCAAAGAAGCCAACAAACTGAGTTTTGTGGCACATTTACACTGTGGGAGACAAAAGGGAACCAATATAAAAGAGAGAGAGAAAAGATCAGAAAATGAAGTTACAAGGAGAATATCAGAACAGAGTTGATTCAGTGTATTAGTCCATTTCCTGTTGCTTATAACAGAATACCTGAAACTGGGTGATTTCTCTTAAGAGTCTCAGAGGTTGTTATTGTGCACTCATGCCTTGTGAGTTGTAATAAGCCTCAGCCTCAATGTTTATGAAGTACATAAGAATTACAAACATAAGTCATTTGTGCACATGTATCGTTATGGATTAAATTAGAATTCAAGAAAGAAGATGTGGTCCCTGGGTAGGCTGATCGCACAACCTAGCTTGGCCAGAGCAGGCCTGCGCTACCTCTGTGGAAGATGATGAGCCATTTTTCATTTTCTCCCAAATGCATCCTTGTTTTGTTGATTAAATGTTATCCTTACCAGTCACTAAATTTAATTTAAATTATTAAATCAAATATACTCTCTTGGGCACGGGCACCCTCTTTTCCACTGGATTAAGCTTGAAAGAATGTGGGATGGGAAGATTTCCCTCTGATGATGGTGAAGACAGCACAGAGTGTGGAGCAGAGGGACCCTGAGGGTCCCATGTGCCCTTGAGCCAGACCCACCTGTCCCTGAGCAAGCTGGGCCTGGCTCCTGGAGTTTTCAGTCACACGATCCATACATTTATTTTTGGCTTCAATCATCTTTGAGTTCATTTTCTGTCACTTTATAATCTGAAAAACAAACATAAAAACAAAAACAACTTCACTGAAATAATGAGCTTACTGCTCATGGAGTCTCATCCAGTTAGATGCCCTTCTGAAGGAGACATCTCATGACGTTTTCCTTTAATTAGAATCCAGAGCACCTGTCTGGAAGACGGTCCCCTGCGTGTGCCCCTTCATTATGTCTCATAGATCTGAGGACCAGACGCTCTTAAGAGTCTCAGAGGTTGTTATTGTGCACTCATGCCTTGTGAGTTGTAATAAGCCTCAGCCTCAATGTTTATGAAGTACATAAGAATTACAAACATAAGTCATTCGTGCACATGTGTCGTTATGGATTAAATTAGAATTCAAGAAAGAAGATGTGGTCCTTGGGTAGGCTGATCGCACAACCTAGCTTGGCCAGAGCAGGCCTGCGCTACCTCTGTGGAAGATTATGAGCCATTTTTCATTTTCTCCCAAATGCATCCTTGTTTTGTTGATTAAATGTTATCCTGACCAGTCACTAAATTTAATTTAAATTATTAAATTAAATATTTTAATGATTAATTATCTATCAAAAATTTACAAGACATCTGCAGTAGTATATATTAATGTGTAACGACTTGCAAACTGCACACAAGAAATCCATATACTGAAAATCAGCCATGAAATCCAGCACATCTTCAGTACCCCTACATATGTCATGACTCAGATCTTTGATAAGGAAGCTTCTAAAGGCATTATCCCTTTAACTGTACAGAAAAATCCTTTTTCTTATCCCAGTTACCTTGGGTTTACAACATATGATAAGAGCACTTATAACTTTAAAAAGCATATAGGTAATAAATGGGCTCTCAATTAAGTGGTTAATTCACACTTTTTGGATAGAGAATCTTTTATATACATATACATATATATATAATCTCCCCCCCCCCAGATTCTTGTCCAAAGTATCTTCTTGCAATAGTTTGAAGCAGTGATTGCACACCAGTGGTATGTGGTCCAAAGACAGCCACACACTTGTTTGTTTGGCCGGCAGTGTTCAACCTTTTTGTTGTTGTTGTTGTTGTTCATTTATTTGTTTGTTTTTTCTGGCTGGCCAGCAAAGGGATCCGAACCCATGACCTTCATGTTATCAGGCTGTGCTCTAACCAACTGAGCTAACTTTGTTGTTGTTGTTCATTTATTTGTTTGTTTTTTCTGGCTGGCCAGCAAAGGGATCCGAACCTATGACCTTCATGTTATCAGGCTGTGCTCTAACCAACTGAGCTAACTGGCCAGCCTCTTTCATATTTTTTAATTAAGTTCATGACTCTAAAATATTTCAATAAAAGTATTATAATTTTAAAATAATAATTTTTTTCAAAAATTTATTTTCATTAATACCTGAATCTGATAAACATTTTATTAATGCAGACTTGCCTAAGCATGAATTAAGAGCTTTTAAGTGAAAAACTCAAGAGACCTAGTAAAACAAAAGAGATTCATGATTCACTGAAATATAGCTATGAATAATAAATATTTATTATTAAATATTAAAGATAAAAGCTGGCAAGTTCTTCTGTTTCACAGTCTGTGTGTGTGGATACTAGGAGGAAAGAGAGATTGGATTAGAACAATATTTTAATTCTGTAGTCAATTCTTCGAGCAATAATACAGATTGATGGGCTATTAATGTTTAATATCCCTGTATACCTCACCTATCCTTTGATCAAGAATGTTTCTTTTCACTATTAAAACTTAAAGATCCCATTTGTCTTATATTTTCACAAATATAAAAATAAATTCACTTATATGGTTTTCACTCTGTAGCTCTGTGAATATTCAGAGAGAAAACCTTCTTAGGATTCTTCCTGGCAAAGAAAATACTTTCTCTATCTTTTGTGCACAAAACGCATGTTAACATTCTCTCTAGACATAGAACTGGCCGTGCATGCTTTCTACTGTTCTTCTGAACAGGTTTTAGTTGTTCTTTATTGTTCTCAGGATATTGGCAATATGGGAACTGTACAGATAAGGGGGCACGTAGGGAACCAGTGGGCAAAACAAATGTTGCAGGTAGTTATTTCTGTACATTTTTTTATCATTCACTGTTATGAGGTCAGGTTTCAAGGAGGACCAAGGTCACATATTTCTTTTTTATACTGGAACAATTACAACATTGTTTAAATGTTTTAGCAGAAAGTTTTGATTCTATTTTGCAAATTTTTAAGTAAAGTGTAGGATTTCTGCATGATCTGAGCAGTGAAGCTCAAATAAAAGTAATAGAAGGGCTCCTCTGTTCATTGTCACTGAAGCATCCCAACATTTTGTCCTGCCAGGAACATTTCTTACACGTGATTCTTATTTATTAGCTGGAAACTGCTCCTAGAAGGAATCTTTTATTCTCAGTGCTGCCAAAACTTCCATCCTCCAGCAGTGACCTCAGATTAGTACCTGTTGCTGATATGCATTTGCATGTCACTGGTACGATATAGTGGCATATATGCTCCCATCCAGAACTGTCATTTAGGAGATTGAGACTAGGATTTAGGAGATGTTAGCATTTTTCCATCTGTGTGTGTGAAAGTGACATTTCCTGTTCATTTTGTTCTTTTGCTGAATTTCCCATGCAAAAATTTCTGTGGGAGGCAGAACGAAGTCATTATAGTCATAGCATAAAATTTTCAGCCTTTAGAATGAGATACATTGTGGCATATATTTCACTACTTTCAAAAGCAGTGACATAAAAACTTGGAGGATGATGGTATCAATTTTATATTTTCAAGCGTGGGGTCTTCCAGAGCCTTGAAATGACCTCAGTACTAATATTTCTCTTTGCACATGGTTTTTCATTGTACCTTAAGAAAGGCAAGCCCACCTGTGCATTTTTGTGTTTATGAGAACATCAGAAGACATTTTGAAAATAATTTTTAATTTTCAGCATGTCAAGTGTTATACTTGTTCCTTAGACGTCTTCCTCTTTCAGAGGACTTTTTCATTTTGTGTTATTTTCAGTACAGTGTGGCAAGAGAAAAGAAGAGAATGCCATGATATTTGCAGGTTTTATATGGCACAGATTTTCATGAACCCTGACATAAAACAAAGGCACAGACAGAAATTTATGTGGTTATGTACTGATCTTTCACTGGATTTTTCTTAGTTTTAACAGGGATCTGTAGAAAAACAAATCAATGTTATCATTAGCTACACTATTTGAAACACTGCTCTACAAAATATCTCAGTGCTATGTGACTTCATAGTAGTACAAATTTCTACCAAATTAGCTTACCTCAAACATTTCACTTTCTGTGGAGTCTACCCTGTTCTTTCAGTGTTTTATACTCATCTATGCTATTTCATACATGATTTTCCATTGCATTCACTCACTTCTATAAATGCAAAATGCTAAAGGAGCAAGTACAAGTAGCTTGGGGGTTCTAATGGCACTGAAATTATCCTGAGATCAGGGTCCTGTGAATCTCAAAACTGAAAAACAGACACCTTCCAGGACAAAACTCTAAAGTTATTGTAAGATCCCAGTCGAGCAGATAAGATACAAGAAAGGAAGACCTAGATACAAGGAACTGAGATCAGGGTCCTGTGAATCTCAAAACTGAAAAACAGACACCTTCCAGGACAAAACTCTGCAGTTATTGTAAGATCCCAGTCGAGCAGATAAGATACAAGAAAGGAAGACCTAGATACAAGGAGCAAGGAAAATAGAGGAAAAACCTCTCAGAAATGATAAGTCCATATCCTTTATTACACCCTGAAACCCACATAAAAAAACTAAAATAAATAAATAAATAAATAAATAAAAAAGAGTTCTGAGGCTGTGAAGCTCAGAGGACGTCCCAGTTCAATGGTTCAATTCTCCATCCAAATAGTAAAGAAAAACGCACTTCACTTAAAAACCAGAAAAAGAAAAGGATCCCTGTCAATTCTCATATACAATTATTCTAAAAAAGAAAAAGAATTAAGTACAAGGTAATGTCTAAAAAGAAGCACACTATGAGAAAGGGGGGTTATTCTAGAAATTCACGAGTAGTTCAGAAAACACATTAACAGATTCATCGTATTACTAGAAGTAAGGAAAAATCATGAAGTTTATATGTATAAAAAGATATTTGACATAATTCATCACTCATTCATGTTTAAAAAATGCTAAATAAATAGAAATTTGTAAATATTTTCTAATATGCATCAGTCCAATGACATCATCTCCCTTAAGGAGGAAAAACTTGAGCCTTTCCCTAAAGTTAGACAAGACATTAGAAAAGAAAAAGCACTTGAAAACATAACAGTT
>NW_007732114.1:0-10724 GCF_000696425.1 Galeopterus variegatus | reverse complement strand
TAAGTAGCCAGAATATTTTTTAGGGTGAATCTGAGTGATGCTGTAATTTAGGATACCTGAGACCATACATTTGTCAAAACCCATCAAATTTCATTAACACAAAGAGTGAACTTGAAGATATTCAAAGAGTTAGGAGATTGGGGATCCCGGGATGAAATACAGACAGTGATAAAAGAATCTGTTCTAAAATTTTATAAAATAAGCTCACTGAAGAGGGTGGGGGTAAAGGGTGCTGACTTAAGTAACTTTGGAAATGACCGGAGTCTGAAAGATTAAAGGCAAAATGTTCTGCACATGAGCACAGCACTTTAGCTGATAAAGTCATTTCCCATGGGGTATGGATTAACAATTCTGACACCACTATACATGTACATTAGAACTAAATAGTTAATTAAATGGATGGCAGATGGTGGGAGCCAAGTTTCTAACTATTGGAATGTGAGAACACAACCAAGCAAGGGCAAAAGAATGATCTATGTGGTAGAGATTAGAGTTGCAGACATCAGTATAAACTCATGTGTAGCTTACTGTAGGCACAGGTTAATGCATACAGAAATATGTGTAGATAAGTGTGCATATGTTAGTTTACACACATAGTTAATTTCATTAACTAAAATGGAGACACTCTAGCAACCAGAAGCACACAGTGCCTCCAGATGTTGGTTTCTGATATCATTCTCCAATAAAAGAAACCAGAGCTTCTTAGTTAAATAGTGGATTCTAGACTGGAGCAGGAAATACACAAGTTTAATCTGGAGTATTTTGAAGTGCTAGAAAGTAAGAATGTGCTTTAAAAAATCACATACCATGATGGTGTTATGTCAAGGAAACATAGGAGCTAACGAAAAGAGCACTCAATCATAAAACCTGGAAAAACTTGAGCAAAAAAAAATAAATGAAGTAGTATGAAATAAATATCCACGAATCTACATTGATTTTAAAAAACACTGAATAAGTAAATAAATGAAGAGACAAATCTTCTATGTAGAAGGATCCCAAATAAATTATGTAGACTTTCCCTCCTAAAGGAGTGTAATTCCCTTCTGCATAAGTGTGGTCGAAAATATAAAGTTCTTAAATATATGCATAATAAACCCTCCTGGTTTTATAATCAGGCTGAAATCTCACTGATGGGGTCTGGATGAAATTCCGAATTAAAAGAATGAAGCTGAAATCCTCACTACCTCAAGGTAGCAGCTGAAGATTTTAATGTATGTACATTTTTAGTCACTAAATTTTTGTATCATCTGGAGTGTGATTAATGCCCAAAGACGTTTAAGAACTTCTAATGACACTAATAGCCATTGGTTGCCATTGAAAAGAGGTCCTGCTACTCAGCTATAAAAACGAATGAAATACTGCCATTTGCAACAGCATGGATGGACCTTGAGAGAATAATATTGAGTGAAACGAGTCAGGCAGAGAAAAAGAAATACCACATGTTCTCACTCATTGGTGGGAGCTAAAAATAAACAAATTAATTCACCCACATACACACTCACAAAAAAACCGGGGGGGGGGAGAAGATATAACAACTACACTTTTTTGAAGTTGTTACAACAAGCAAATGGAAAGGACATTCTTGGGTGGGAGGAGAGAGAGGGAGGAGGGAGGGAGGTGTCGGTGACGGGCCATAATAATCTAATACATTGTATATTGACAAAATAAAAATTTAACGGAAAAAAAAAGTGTGGTCTGTGTATAGTGATCTCTTTTCAAAGAATAAAGGATAGAAATGGGAAAAAGGAGTAAATTTATAGTGGAAAAACTAGAGAAGCACTAACTCAGCCAGGTATTCAAAGTTAGTATCAGCAGTTATAAGTCACATTAAAAGCATGTACCCTTAATATGGTATAATGTGATAATTGTTAAAAATGATAGCTATATACTTTTACTACGCTATCTATTTTGTATATGTTTAAAGTCTGTAACATGAAAGTTTAAAGTAATAAAGTGAAACAGATACAGACACCATACATACAGGTACAAATTTTTTGTAATAATTGAAATTCTATAAACTTAAACTAATTAAAGCCTCATTTTTAAAATTAAAACAAATAAAAACGATTTAAAATTTCTGTATGATCAATGAAAGCTTAAAATAAGGTAAAAGATAATTAACAGGAGATATTAATAGCATATTTTAATAAGTAGCCAGAATATATAAAGAAAGCCATATAAGTTATCACCCAGTAAACTTATTAGCATATTTGCGTGTCTGACTACCCAAGTTATCAGAGAATACCAATTAAATTTGAAATTTGATCAGCAGTATGAAATGTTGTATACTAAATGTTGGCTGAATATGGAGAAACAAGGACCCTCATCCACTCCTAATGAGAGTTCAAGCCTTGTGAGCACTTTGGAGAACTATTTTTCAATACTTTGTAAGTGCATGCTATGGATTAAATGTCCCACAGAAGTTCATGTGGTGGAAACTTGATCCCCACAGTAATATCATCAAGAGGGTGGGAAATCCTATTATGGCATTTGAAAGGTGGGACTTTTAGGAGGTGGTTGGATCATGGGGACTGTGCCTTCAGAAAAGTGTTAATCTATTTGTAGAGTAATGAGTTAATGGTTCAGTGGGTGTCACAGGAGGGGTACTGATGGCTTCATGAGCACACTAGAGAGTTCTTGCTGTCCTTACCATGTGACACCCTGCATCATCATGGGTCCCCATAGAGAGTTCCTACCCATAAGTAGGCCCTCATCAGATGTGCCCCCTGTAACATGGATGGCCCACTCTCTAAAACAGTAAAAAGTAAGGTTTTTTGTGGGTGTCACAGGAGGGGTACTGATGGCTTCATGAGCACACTAGAGAGTTCTTGCTGTCCTCACCATGTGACACCCTGCATCATCATGGGTCCCCATAGAGAGTTCCTACCCATAAGTAGGCCCTCACCAGATGTGCCCCCTGTAACATGGATGGCCCACTCTCTAAAACAGTAAAAAGTAAGGTTTTTTTTCATTATAAATTACATTGCTTCAGGTTTTCTGTTAAAAGCAACAGAATACCAACTAATACAGAGTATCGGTACCAAGAAGTGGGATGCTGGTAGTAATGAAAATATGAAAACAGATTTAGAACTGTTTAATGGGCAGAGGCTGAAAGAATTTGGAGGAATAGGCTAGAAAAAGCATAGATTCTAGTGAGAACTTAGAAGACAAGAAGACCAGGGAACGTTTGGAACGTGTTCAAGACTGGTTAAATGGTAGTGACTAGAATGCTGATAAAAATAGGGACAGTAAAGGCCATTCTGAGGAGGTCTCAGATGGAAATAGGAAGAGCTTATTGGAAACTGGAGCAAAAGTCACCCTTACTATAGAATTGCAAAAATCTTGGCTACATTCTGTTCAAGCCTGAGGGCTTTATGGCATATAACACTTAAAAGTAGTAAACCAGGATATTTGACAGAAGAAATTTGTAAGCAGCAAAGCATCAGGTAAATATATGGCTACTTCTAACAGCCTGTGTTGAATTACAGAAGCAAATGCATGATGTAAACCAGAATTTATAATTTAAAGGGAAGCAGAAGGTAAGAAATTGAGAAACTCCAGGCCTGGCCACAAAAAGAGTGAAAACGTGTGTTCAGGAGAGAAAACCAAGGATGTAGCCTAGAGACTGTCTTCTAAGAAGATTGGTACAGAATGAAGGAATTATCAACAGAATGGAAGAAAGACCCCAAAGGCATTTCAAAGACCACAAAGTCTGCCCTTCCCATCACAGACCCAGAAGCCTAGGAAGGCAAAACAGTTTGGGGAACTGGCCCAAAGGTCCCTCCACAGGCTCACTGCCTGGGGCCACCTCAGGACACTGCCTCCTGCACTCATACTCCGGTTGCTCCAGCCATGTCTAAATTGGCCCCAGATGCTGCTGGACTTAAACTTTGGAAAACATATGCCAGCAGCATCCAAGTGGTGTAAAGTCTGCAGGCTCACAGAACGCCAGAGCTGTGATTTCAAAGGATGTATGGAAAAGACTGGGGATCCAGAAAGTGATTTATCAAAAAAGGTGGAGCCACCACATAAAACCTTCCCTAAAGCCATGGCAAGAGGCAATGTGGGGTCAGAGTTATGGCAGACAACCCCCACCAAGGCCATACACAGCATAGTGGAACTGCCATTGAGATCCCACTGTAGAGCCACCAGTGTGCAATGCCAACCTGGGAGAGATGAAGTGTGGCCTGAGCCCAAGAAAGCCACAGAAGTGGGGTTGCCCAAGGACTGGGGGTCCAACCCCCACACCAGTATGCTGAGGATGCTGGACATACAGTTAAGGTAAATTATCCTTTGGCCTTAAGATTTAATGCCTACCGTGCTGGGTTTTAGACATGCTTAGAACCTGTTGCCATTTTCTTTTGGTCTATTTCTCCCATTTTGAATGGGAATATGTACCCTGTCCTTGTCCCACCATTATACCTCGGAAGGAGATAACTTAATGATTTCACAGATGAGACTTCAGACTTTTCTGAGTTGTACTTGAATAACTTAAGACTTTGGGCCTATTGGAATAGAATGAATGTGTTAAGTCAAGTCTGGAATAAAGGTTTCTTCAGACATAGTAAACTGTAACCTACTTCAAAAGGTAAAAAGACTGTAACCTACTCTTATAATAAATAACATAGTCTCAGCCAATTACAGGAGGCCAATTGTTCAAACCATGTTCAAATAAGGCAAGCGCCAAGCTGTAACCAATCCAGCTGGTTCTGTATGCACTTCTGTTTTCTGTAGGTCACTTTCCTTTTCCTGTCTGTAAACCTCAGCCACCCATGTGCCAGCCCCAGAGTCACCCTTAACCAATTCTGGTTCTAGTGACTGCCTGACTCATGAATCACTCTTTGCTCAATCAAACTCTGTTGAATTTAATTTGCCTAAAGTTTTTCTATTAACAGATGGTGTCAGAAGTGGGATGTGAAGTGGAGTTCTAATGACCCCCAGGAGCATCAGGTGACCAAGCAAGGACCCATAGGACCCACTGTAGCCATTGCTCTCTCGCAGCAACTGGAGATTGTTAGTAAGTTCTTGATCAGATTCTGAAGTTCCATGGATTTGTGTTTTGTACTATCTGAGCTTGTTTGAGCAAATGTTTAAACAGATTGGGTTCAGAAGTCACAACAGAAACTGGACTGGGTCTACAATCAGATTGGATCTGATAATTAACTACATTGGATCCAGTCAGCGGCCTCAGATGTCTGGCTGAGTCAGACAGAAACTGGCAGCATGGCAATTCCTGCAGGGGCTGCAAACTCCAGCTTTTGGAAATTCACAGGAATTTTGTGCTCTATCCTATTTGTTTCCTTTTCTTGTGCTCTTAGGTAGAGAAAAATAATTGGCTAAGCTGATCAGAGGGATCTCAGAGCCAAAGCCAAGATTTAACATAAAAATGGGATCTTTAATTTCTCAATAACTGAATACTCCATTTTCTGGCTATACCTACCTTAGGCTCCAGAAGCAGAAAAATGCTTACAAAGGTGGCAAAATGTTACGAAACAGAGTTTAGTTATGGTGGAACATTACAAATGAGCAACACTGCACTTTAAGGAGTGCATTTAAAAATTATGGACCAGAATTAGGCTCATGGAGGGACACATATTGATGTGCAGAAGCTTCCTTAAAGATTTCAAAATTTTTATTGCCTCTTTTAAAAGACTCTTTACAAAGGCAAATAAAAAGATTAAGTGACTAATTGATTTTAAAAAAAATTTAAATCTGATAACCTTTTGGCTCAGTTGCTATCTCATCCCAAAGGGGAAAAGAAAGCTGGGTAAAGTGCTTTTAACAGGTAGGCTTTCAGGTAGAGTAGGCATGCTTCTTTTTTTAAAGCTATCCGTGTTGAGTCCAGACATAGAGAAAGCTTTCTTTGTCCAGTTCATTAACAGACTCCACTTTGAACTCAATAGTTTTAGACAAGAAACAGAAGCCAAGTTTAAAAGACTACCTGTTGAACTAAACAGATATCCAAAACCTCCTTTTCTGGCATTTACCCGGCTATTTTGAAATGCTCTTGTAAAACAAATTTTCATCTATAGACTCCCTTTGTAAGTGTGTCTGCCTCATGCACCAGGAGGAGAGGGAGAACTGAGTCACTAGAAACCCTCTCAATGAGAGAGGCACTGGCTTACATTTACATGATAAGCCTTTATTTAAGATGATTTTCTGGTCATCCTGTCTTAACTGGGCCGTTACCTACACAAGCCTTCCTTGGTTTGGGCAAATGATGGCATTCAGACCTGAAGTCTCAGCTCTCTACTTTTGAGATATAAATGTTTATACCTTGTTTTACATAAAACATCCCATGGAAATACAAATTTAGGGTAAGAAAAATTAGATGGTTATTATAAATGGGATAAGTAAAGCACACAGTGATGGGGTTAGAATGAAGACTAAACACACTAAAGGTTGGATGGACCAGAAGGATCCCTGCTTGTCTCCAACATTACAAGCCCAAAACCAGACTTCTGAAATTACCCCAGTTGGGAGAAATTTAAAAAGTCAAAAGACAACAATTTCAAACGAACGAACTAGGTAACAGTTGCTTAAGGCAATAATCAGACATGCCAATCAAGGGGGCAAAGGTCTTCACTCACCCCTTGTTGGAATGAGATAAAAGTTCACAGAGGAGCTTGGCAGAGTTTCAAGATTATTTTTTGTAACTTGAAATCTTAAAGTCATGTTCAATTAAGTAATAGATGCTTACGAAACACTTAAGTTATTTGTAAGTAGGTTAAAATACTGAACATAGGTTTATATGTACTTCAACATCTTGTTTTTATACAATATAGAGAAGCTAAATATATTTGAGTCTGTTAATAAACATGAAAAAAATGGTGTTATGAGGAAACATGTTTCTAAAAATTATGAAACGGTTCTCATCTACAAAACACTGATGAAACAGTTAAAAATTGCTCACTCCCTAGGTTTTCTCTAGAAATTAAAATGACTAGAGTTAAAAATTATTAAAACAACTGGAAGTGAGGAAATCAATTGGATTGCCTTGGGCATGATTTGTTAGGTTTTTTCCTTCCATGGCTTGAAGTAAACATAAATGAGGCAACAATTAGGAAATTATCCCTCACAATAGACTCTATAGCAGATTCCACTGCAAAGGCTATGGTTGCACAAGAGACGTTAAACTTCTCTTGCTAGCATTGTGCTAAAGGATAAAATTGCTCTAGATTGCATACTGGCTGAAAAGGAAAGAATCTGTTGCTGATAGTTCTTGTTGTACATGGAAAAATACACTGGGCATCATAGAGACTCTTACAGAAGATGCACAGCCTGTTCAGTTAAAATGGGTAGACTCTTCATCTGGCTCATTCTTTAATCCTTTTGATTTTGATTTGTTTGGTTCATGGTGACCCTGACTAAGGTGCACACTCCAAACTATTGGCATTACCATCCTGATAGTCAAAATAGTAGTCTCCCTGGTGCACTGTATTCTCTCAAAAGTGTTAAATGTTTGCGTGCAGCCATCTGAAGAATGTTAAACGCTCTCTCTTCAACTGGAATGACAAAAGTCACAGAAATGTGTGATCATGAGGACACCATAACCTAGGAATATGTGTTGAGATTGGAAACCTAAAATCATGATGACTGAGTACAGTGTTAATGCCCTAAGTTTTGTTCTAAGTGGCAGAATTGGGTTTTGAACCAGTGTATCTGATGAGGACACCATAACCTAGGAATATGTGTTGAGATTGGAAACCTAAAATCATGATGACTGAGGACAGTGTTAATGCCCTAAGTTTTGTTCTAAGTGGCAGAATTGGGTTTTGAACCAGTGTATCTGACATCAAAATCCCTATGTTTAGCTTTGTGTTTTTCTGCATCTTGCTGTCCCTTTGAGTAACTGAACTACTGATCCAGGACTCATAAATTCACTCTGGTGAGGATCCATCCTCGAAGTAGGAGCAAGTGCTTCACTAGAAGAGTGGGAACGACTATGTGCCGGTAATTTTATGTCAATCACTTTAGTCCTGTATTATTCCAGAATCTCCTACTTGCCTCATTGCTCTTTCCAACTCCAATCTCTCCTGTACACACTGGTCACAGGCAGTCATAATAATTTTCTTAAAAACGTTGTCACACAACAATACCAAACTTTCGCCATGGCTAATAAAATAAACTCTAATTTCCTTAGGCATGTAATCAAAACACCACTTTCCAGAAGGCAGCCAAGGACAGCAACTCTTTTCTACATTCTATCCTTCTTCAAAGTCCACCTCAATTCCCACCTGCCCAATGATGTCCTCCTGACAATCCTGAAAACTGATGCCCCCACCCTAATTCCCCACATTATTTCTTGCCTGTTTTACACTCATGTTTGTATACATTTGATAATGTATAAGATCCTAAAAGCAAAAGTTGTGTCATGATATGATGGTAATTAGAGAATAATCTACCACCTTTTAGCATAAATGGAAGCAGAAGATATCAAATTAACTTTGTGATTTCACATTACAAACCCTCACATTTCTGAAACGCTTTGTTCCTATAAACATGTACAAAAGTACATTATTACATTTTTTTTCACTATAATCTACCCATTTTTCAGTGACATTTTAAAATATTATTTTTTAAATATGGTTTTGTAGATTCATAGGCAGAAAAAGTACCTAAGGAATGGATGACTTTAGTTTCTCTGTTTACTTGTTTTTTGTTTTTTATTTTAAGCATGAATTCTGGTTCTAAATTCATTTTGTCTTGAACTTAATATAACGAAGCTGAAAACTTCCGTGGTCAGATGGATGGTTCAAAGGGAGCCACTTGCTACACAATGAAAACAAAAACTCCTAATAAATTTGATTGGTATGTAAAATCAATCTGAATATTCCTATCTATGTCAAAGTCTATAAAAAAAAGAAAAAAAAACTTTGATATCACCCCTTACATATAAGTGAAAGTTACCTGATAATCGCCCAACCTAATCCCCTTCTATGGATTTTTTTCTTTTTCCTTTTTGTCTTTTTTCATGTCCGGCAACAGATCGCAACCCTCAGTGTCGCGCCCGTACTGGACCGGGACCGGCAACGGGATCGCAACCCTCGGTGTCGCGCCCGCACCTCGCTCAGCCAGTGAGTGGGAACAGGTCTGTATGTGGGATAGGAACCCTCGGTGGGAGCGCCTCTGCACCCCCAAGCGGCGCACTGTAGCAGTGCACCACCGGGCTGGCCCTATGGATTTTGTCTCAATAAATATTAGGTACAAGAAGGGGAAAAACTTCTGTGGAATATTTATTATAATCTTTACTTGTTTATTGATAATTTAAAAGTCTATAACATGTAAAAACTTGCAATGGTTTTAAATACATTAATTAATATATATTGTGTTTACAAAGTACCTTAATCTAATTCTGCATAAGAGATGCTTGGACTGTTTTAAAAAAGCAATCCATAAAAGACAAAAAAAAAAAACCCTACAACTTTTCTATATGAAAGGAGACTAAAGAGACATAGCATCTAATTGTAATGCACAGTCTTTGACTGTATTCTGGATGCAAAACAAAAGAAACACATACACACTCACATGCACGGTAGAACTCACATATAAACATTACTGAGATTATTGAAACAAGTGTGCACATAGACTTTACATTAGATGAAAATGTGAATCAGTGTTATATTTTCCAAGTGCAGTTGTAGGAATTGTAGGTAATTGTAGGTCATGTAGGAAAATGACTTGGTACTTTGGAGACTCATGTTGAAGCATTTAGTGACAAAGATTTAAGATGCCTGCAACTAACTCTCAAAAAAAAGCTGTGAAATTACGTGGTCTGGAGGTAGAGAGAGAAAACAAATAAGGCAAAGTGTTAACAGCTGATGCATCACAATCTCAGTTTGCAGGTCTAAAACCTTAAAGAGAAGAATACTCTGGGTTTGAAGGAACGTGAGACCAAAATGTGGTCTATGCCATGTTTACTCTTTCACCTTGCTTTCAGTAGAAATAGGTGTTTGATGAGTCTGCGTGACTTCTTGTAAGGACATTGACCTTTCGTGAATGGAATTAACAGGGTTGTGGAGTGTGACAGCTTTTATTTCAAGTACACACTGTCTCTATATACTACTACTTGACAGTCTTAAATGGCACGGCTTGCGTTTGTATCACACAATAAAATTTAATAAAGCCTTTGAATGGCACTGAAATAATGAACTGAAATAACGTTTTATTTACAGTAGCCTAAAAAACGTCTTGATTGGTGAATCTTAATCACTTCATTTCCTATATATTAAAAACTGGGATGACCAAAAGAGGCAACACAGAACATAGTTACTAAGAGATGTTTTATACTTCATTGGTCATGTAGCCCAAACCCAGGTGTGTGACAGGATAAATGGGATGCATTTTCTTTTTTTTTTTCCATGTCATTTTATTTTAGTCATGTAGCCCAAACCCAGGTGTGTGACAGGATAAATGGGATGCATTTTCTTTTTTTTTTTTTTTCATGTCATTTTATTTTATTATTTTATTTTATTTTTCATTAAATTTTTATTTTGTCAATATACACTGTATATGATTATTATGGCTCATCACCGACACCTCCCTCCCTCCTCCCTCTCTCCCTCCCACCTCCCTCTCTCCCCTCCCACCCAAGAATGTCCTTTCCATTTGCTTGTTGTAACAACTTCAAAAAAGTGTAGTTGTTATATCTTCTCCCCCCCGCCCCCGGGTTTTTTGTGAGTGTGTATGTGGGTGAATTAATTTGTTTATTTTTAGCTCCCACC
>NW_007732113.1:136734-140731 GCF_000696425.1 Galeopterus variegatus | reverse complement strand
AAAAGAGAATATCTAATGGGCCAATAAATATATGAAAAAGATGTTCATCAGGAGAAACAAAATTGAAACACAGAATGAGTAAAATGAAAAAGATAGACAATATTTGATGCTGGTCAGGGGTAGGTAAACAGAACTCTCTTATATTGTTTGGAGTGTAAATGATACAATACTTGGATTTTTTGTAAAGCTGGTTTATCTGCTCAAGCTAACCAAATGCATAGCATAGCCTATGATGCAGCAGTTCTACCACGAGAAATTTTATATTCCGGGAGAAATAAGTGAACGTATTCACCAAAAGACATGTACTAGAAAGTCACGGTGGGCATTTTTTTCTAAAAGCCACAAGTGGGAAAAAACTGAAGGGACCATATGCAATGGTACACATATTTAAATTGTGATGTATTTGTACCATTTAACAATACACAGTAATGATGATGGACAAACTAAAACCACACAGGTAACATCTGCAAAGTTCATAAACCAGATGTTGAGTCAAATAAGCTAAATACAAATGAGAAGATACAATTTGATTCTATTTTGTGAACTCAAAAAAAAAAAAAAACCCAGAAAAAAAACAGGCAAGTGAATTTATGCAGTTAGAAATCAGGAGAGGGTTATCTTTTGGTTTAGTGGTATCGATGGGAGGGGAATAAAGGTGTGTTCAACTACATAAAAATTCATCAAATTGTACACTTACGATTTGGGCATTTTTGCAATTCAGGCATTTAATAATTGAATAATCAGAGACTTTTACTTCCAGTCTAGATAGAAGCACAGGGACCAGATTTATCTTTCCACCTGACACCAATGAAACCCCAGACCATATACTCATTCTTACATTTGTTTGGAGTAGGTATTGGCTTCCTAATATCCGCCAAGGATTGCTGACCATGTGGAAGAGAGAGCAGTGAACAGAACCCACCAGTTCTCGTGTCTCCAGGAGCTTTCACTATGGTGCATGGACAGAGTGAATAAATACTTACCCTATCTGATCCTGCTCAGTGCTGCCAAGTCACATTCTGTATAAAATGATAGAGGATGATCTTGGGGTGCACTGTCATCACAGAGGTCAAAGAAGGTCTCTTCTAGAAGGACATATTTGAGCTGAAGAGCAATGATGAGAAAAATGTAGACGCAAGGAAGCAACAGGTACAGAGGCACCAGTGCGTGGGCTCCGAGGCAGGTCCACGCTGCACACTCCACCAGCAAGGCCAGCAGGCTGAAAGTGCAGGCAGCGTTTCTATGCTGCAGTCTTGAGGAGAATGCCAGCTTTTCTAGGCAAACACAGTCTTTGCTCTTAAGGGCTTCACCTGATTGGATGAGGCCCACCCATATCATGGAGGGTTTTCTGCTTTAACCAAAGTCAACTGGTTGGAAATGCTCATCACACCTGTAAGACACTTCCCCAGCAACATCTAGGCTACTGTTGGACAGAACAACTGGGTGCCACAGCCTAGCCAATTTGACACAGAAAATCAACCATTTCATTCAAGAAAAGATGCTTGAGAAGACCAGTCTTAACAGCAGTCAAATTAAAGGCCTGGTGCCTAACTTGCAACGTGTGGCTTCCTGATGGTCTTTCACCTTGGACTGAGTAACCAGGTACTTTAAGATTACATCGTAGTTATCTCCTTCACTAGCTGTTCATTTTGTTTTTCCTGATAATTTGTCTGTCACATGGGTTTAAGGTGAATGAAAAGATTGAGTTTTATAGGTGGGGAAAAGTCCACTTCTGGACAGCTGGGTAAAAGACTTGAGGGAGACATGACCTTTGCCATGATTCCCCAAAGATACAAGGTGGTAGCAAAGCTTAGGCTCTGGGCTGGGCTCACCATTTGGGTTCTGCCCTCTGTTGCCTCTTAGCTGAGTGTTATGGGCAAGTTACCCATCTGCACAGAGTCTCAGTTTCCTCTGTAGTCATGGGCAGACAAGAAAGCCTACTTCTCAAGACTACAGTGAAGGTCACATGGGGAAACATACTCAGAGTGTCTTGAACCCTCCGAAACATGGTGAAAATTAACTTAATGCTAGCTTTCTCTCTCCTTGTGGGGCAAACCCGTCTCCTACTTATTCGAGATTGTGCATTGCCCGGGGCTGGCTGACATCTCTTCACCCCCCTGGTACAGTGCTAGTGACAGCAGCACAAAGGGCAGGTCCCTGGCCCTCACTGGGAGCTTTGAGGTGGGTGCGAACACCACAGCACAGTCAGCTCTGACCTTACATGCTGGCTCTTCTGCGATCCTTGGGGGTCCATGGTAGGGGCTTATTTCATGTCATGTGAGCCTGGAGGCCATTCCTGGTCATCATGCAATTGCCTTGTTAACAGTCATTGCAAGGTTCCACCGCAGAGCACTCACTGATGCTTCTGCTGCGCTCTGGGTTATTAGCGCCATTGCAATCTGAGTGACTCTGCAGCTGGAAGAGGAAAGGGTATCGCCTTCCTATCATGGCTGCTCTAAAAAGGACTCTGCCTGTGCCTGGCCTGGGTCTTTGGAGAAGCCCCAGCACTGGAGAATGCAGCAGGTACATCCTCACCCCCTCAGGACAAGAGCTGGTCTGATGGCCCTGTCGGCTGGATGGGATGAGGCACTGTTTGTCCTTGTTTCATCTGCATCTAGGTTTGAATTTCTAAGAATCCTGATTCTGATCAGGATGTGAAAGTTGCCCCTTTTTAAGAATGCAGATCAAGTAGAATTTTAGCTGAAGCTCTTGAGGGTTTCCTAGTTTGGGTTGTTATCTTTTGATGGCTTCCAGTGATCAGAAGTGGCAGTTTGCAAACTGATTTTTTGGATGTTTTTAATGGGTTTTCATCGCATGTGATTTATTTTTCACACTAGTGTGAATCCTCTGGTTATGAAACTTCTGCAAATTAGCATGAATAACACATCAGTTCCAACAATGACTAATTAAGATAAGACTCCTGGGAGACTCAGCAAGCAGTTATGGTTTGTGGCATTTTTCCCTTTGACTTTTTCTCTCTCTTTTTAAGTTTTCAGGCTAATGGGAGCTCAGGCAGCACCTCCCAGAGAAAGAGATGCTCAGGGCTTCATTTGGACTGGTCTGGACGCAGGCCGGCTGCTCTCCCACTGGGAGACTCTGGGGGGCGCTGTGGGCACCGATGAGCTCCTGAGCAGATGTTGTGTGTCAGAGAAGGATCCAAGTGAAAACAGTGATAAATTAGGGAAGGAGCTCATGTTTCACAGCCCTCTGATTTTAATTTTCTGTGTGGAGTCGCTGCAGCATGCAGCAGTTCCAAATTAGACAAAAGGAAAACCTCCCTCACACAAATGACTGTGGTGGAGTGGCATCTGTTCTCCAGTTTCTGAGCAGGACCCACAGGCCATGAGAACAAAACTTTGTGAAAAAAGAAGTATATCTTAAAGCCACTGTTACAGGCTTTCTTTCCCTTCCACCTAAACCTTGACACTAACAAACTGGCTAGATCGGAGTGACTTTATTATTCTTTGCTCTCAAGTGAGCACATCTCTTTTCTGCTGCTTATCAAACCAGACTATTACAACAGAAAGGAAAGTTGGCAATGGGAAATAGGGAAGCTTTCCCTCATATTTAATTTTCCCCAAGCACTAGCAACACAGACAATAATTTTAAAGGAATACACAGTTCATTATGGGAAAGGGATCTATCAAAAGCACAGAAAACATACTTTTGGAACTTCCCTAAAGCAGTATCATGAAAGTGATTTAACAGCAACATAGACTAAATTCCCAAGGTCAATAATTTCATTTCCTATTTTTGTTCTGAGTTACTTCCTGGAGGATTCACTGAAAAATTAAAAGCCCCCCCCCACCCCCCAATGAATCACTAACAAAACTTTTTTTTTTTTTTGCCTACAAGCCTAAGGAACATGAAATTTGCACCCCCTTCACAACTTCTTCCAGTAATGATTTACTCAAATCTGTCCGAGATAATGTAACACATATGGAAGGAAAGTGACTCAGATTAAGTGTCATGTGCAGAAGAAAACTGTGGCTGAGCT
>NW_007732113.1:134190-136502 GCF_000696425.1 Galeopterus variegatus | reverse complement strand
ATGAATTTTGCACCCCCTTCACAACTTCTTCCAGTAATGATTTACTCAAATCTGTCCGAGATAATGTAACACATATGGAAGGAAAGTGACTCAGATTAAGTGTCATGTGCAGAAGAAAACTGTGGCTGAGCTCTGTGGCATGCCAACGTGTCACCTCCTGCTGCCCCAGCCCACATGTTGCCCCTCCAGAAAAATAAGGCAAGGCCACTTTCTGCATGATGGCATCAGGGTCATTTGAACATGGGGGGATGAGAACTTAAACTCTTCTTTGCCTTTCTCCTCCTCAAAATCCTCATATCCCCAGCCCTGGAGCCCAGTGATGCCCTCACAGTACATCTCCCGAAAGCAGAGTCACAGAGAGATCGGGCTTGTATGGTAGACACATCAGGTGAGAACTTTCCCAATCCCAAGTAGTGCTTAGTGCTTTGCTTTCTTTACTTCAAACAGGCACCTACCATGGTGGATTTAAAGTTTAAATCATAGAAAATGGTATTTCCACTCCCCATTTGTAGGATACTATGCCAAACAGTATGGGAAGCTTTAATTGACCTTCATGAAGACTATGAGGATCATCGAACACTGAGGCAGCTTCAGAATTGATTTTTACAGAGCTTCCAAAGGCTGAGACTTGTGAGACAAATGGCACATCATTAAACAGGTGGGCTTGGAGATGCCCAGACCTGTCCTCAGATGCCAGTCCTGCATGTCAGTTAATTAAATGATCTTGCACGGATTATCACTGCTTATTCCTCTGTCAAAAATGAAATATTAAATGTTTGAGAATTAAATGTGATAATGCATATGAAACATTTCACACAGTGCCTGGTAAATACTAAACTCAGTAATGCTATTAACTTTATGATTCTTTTCACAGTAGCAGTTCTGGAAGAAAAGAAAAAGTAGCAGACATGATTATAGAATTAAACAGTGCTGCAGTTCCACAACTTCCTGAAATCCACATTGTAAGATATCTTAACTATAATAAGAATTCCATTCCTTTAAAAGCCAAATTCTGGCTAGTGGGAATTTGAAACTATTTCCAGCCCAAGAAAAATATGATATAGATTTGGGGAGTTTAGAATCCCACTGTAACAATCACTCCATGGTCTTTCTCTGTAACAAAGTCAGAGATAGTTCGCAGGATGTAAATGTGGAAGTAGAGATAACCCCCAACCTTTTTGGTAAACAATACCAGATACTTAGGACCTTCTATTATTAGGTGCTTAAGACCTTCCATCACCAGAAGATTAAGACTTTCCGCTGCCAGAGGGAAGGGACTTTCCAAACAGCCCAAAGTTCACCCTGTCCCAGGAAGGGAGTATGCTCACCTGATTGCAGGAACAGCATGATACCTTATCTTTGGACACCAAGGGAGGAAAGGGGGGGGTGGACCGTTGGTCAATACCTCAGTCTTTCCTTTGCCCACCAAAAGCTAAAAGCCCAATGGTTTTAAGAATTGCTTAAAGTGGCCAACAAACAGCGTACAACCCAGCCTGTTACCAAAGCCTGCCTACCAAACTGTATAAAAGATGCTTGAGTTAAGAGCTCGGGGCCACTCCTGTCCTGAAAACGGGGTGACATCCAGCATGCCGGAAATAAAAACCTCTTGCTTTTGCATCGATCTCTGCCTCCTGGTCTTTGCGAGATGAGCCTTCCCATCAAGTAAGATTCGTGCTTTTGGGCCAGTCTTACATAAAGAACTTCCTTTCAATGAAAATCATTAAATTGGAGAAAATTTTAGAGTTCCATCCTTTCACTAGACTGCTTCTCATATGAAGTGTTGAAAGAACTCGGGGTGCTGAGCAGAGGGAAAACATGGTTAATGGTCTTTAGCTGTGGAGAAGCTGTGCTGTCACATGACAGAGTGACAGAGGTGGAGAGGGGGAAGACAGAGAGAATAGGGATGGTCCCAGGTGTTATGATGGGTTAAGTGGTGGAGTTTCACTAGGGCAACTTTTAGAACAAAGTGAAGCTCCTTTTCGGCTCTTTTCTATGTATGCTCCAGTTTGGCTATTTCCTCTCTAAACTGTGTTGTCTCAAATGCAAAATATCATCAATGAAAATGATTCCTACTTCATTTCTTTCCCTGCCCATGAAATCTAAAATCTCACCAGCTGCCACATCAGCCTGTGCAGTCCTCACAAGTTTATAGTGAAGATCAAATGTGATGTCCTATGCCAAGCATCTAGCAGGCATTTAATTAACATTGCCTAAAAAGGCAAAAATGAAAACAAAAAAACCCCTCAAACTTTAAAAATCGCTATTTGAAAGCTTGAAGAGTTTTGTCAAGTATTTTGAAAATTGCTCGCACA
>NW_007732113.1:128723-133568 GCF_000696425.1 Galeopterus variegatus | reverse complement strand
TCCCCTCAAACCTTAAAAATCGCTATTTGAAAGCTTGAAGAGTTTTGTCAAGTATTTTGAAAATTGCTCGCACAGTGAAGCACTCAGATAAAGCAGCAGGGTTGGAGGACGTGACCAGGTCAAAGGGAAAACTGGAGTGGCTCTGAATAGGCAAAGGCTGCTGAAAGGGAAAACAGGGATCTCAGAAACTTTCTTAGGACTTCGTACTACATACATGTTCTGGAGAGCCGACAGGTAAGATGAGAATATTCCTTTCTTATTACTGTTGCATTGGATATGAATTGGAATATCACTTTTTGCATATGTTTATTTATCTCACAATTTGAGAATTTATTTAACTTTCTATTTCACTCAAACCACTTATCTTTTCAAGTGCCCCACAAGTAGCCATCATGGTGACCTTTGTGGCAACTATTTCCTTATGTATTACGGTTTATTGTCTTATCATGTGGTCACTGCAGCTCACGCTTGTCATTAAATCTCTCTCTCTCATTTAAAACCTGCCTGTTGTAGACTCAGGCCATTTGACCTGTAGTTTTCCCTTGTCTCTGAATTGTCCCCTGCATACTCTTGCTGTGGCTCAACATGCACCTCTGTCTTCTTTCTATATCGGCAGCTGAATCCAGAGACTGAGCCATCTCTGGTGTTATTCCTTTGGCAAGACTGTTGGTGGAGTTGTGTTCTTTTATCAGGAAGAAGTTTATATCTGATTGTCTCTCTTTCTGGGATGCTAGCACTATTGCTGCGTAATGCCTGTATCTATGAACACAGTGGGCTTGCAAAACGATGACACTCCAATTCTATTATTTATTTTTAATTTATTAGTTGATATACTCTTTTAGATACTTGTCCTTGTCTCTGATTTAGTTGCTCAGTGATCTAGTTCCTATAGGAATGGCAAGATGAATGCTTATATCTTTTTATTTATTCAGTATTTAAAATAATAAGTTGGTTTCTATCATCCTATGGAGATGATTCATGCTTTGTAGTTTTTCCTTAAAGTCAGGTTTCTGGAAGTATAATGTGCATACAGTATAAGTCATGCTTTTTATGTGTATGGTTTTATGAGCTCTGTCAAACATACGAGTATAGTCATGAAAGCCCCACTACAATAAAAACATTTTTTCCTTAAAGTCAGGTTTCTGGAAGTATAATGTGCATACAGTATAAGTCATGCTTTTTACGTGTATGGTTTTATGAGCTCTGTCAAACATACAAGGATAGTCATGAAAGCCCCACTACAATAAAAACACGTTTCTGTATAGTTGATGGTGTCAGGCACCTTTCCCCGGGCTTAATTACCATCCTTATATGTTCTTTTATAAAGTGTCTATCCAAATCTTTTGTCCATTTTAAAATATTGGTTAGTTATTTTTTTAACATTGATTTTTGAGAGTTTTTCATATGTGCTGGATACAGATGCTTTAAAAATTTAATGTGACTCTTCCATTTTCTGACTGTTGAACTTCTATGCTGAGTGGTGTTAATGCTATTAATATTACTTTAAAATAAATTCTTAAGTAGTCTTACTGTAGATTTAATTCTGGAAAAAAAGTGTTTCTACATAAACATAACAGGACTATAAAGAAAAGCACATCCCAAGGAAAATATTGCAGTTGTGTTGCAGTATTAAACACCACATCGCTCAGAAATTTGTATGTCGTTTTTAGATTTTAATCTATTGACATGCTTATTAAGTCCTTTTAAAAATAAGATTAACCGAGATATAATTTATACAGCATAAAATTCACCTATTTTGAGTGTACAATGAAATAAATTTTAGAATATTTACAAAGTTGTACAAACGTCTTCAAAATCTGATTTTAGAATATTTTCATCAACTATATCAGTTTTCTGGGGCTGCTCTAACTAATTACTATAATCTTAGTGGCTTAAAACAGTAGACATTTATTTTCTCACGGTTTTATGTGGCCAAAGTCAAGGCGTGAGCAGGGCCATGCTCTCTGGCAGTTCTAGGGGAGCACGTGTTTCCCTCCTCTTCTTGCTTCGGTGGCTGTCAGCGTCCTCGGCTTAGGGCAGCATCACTCCAGTCTTCAGGGCAGGAGTCTAGAAGTCTCTGTGGCTCCATCTTCCTATCTTCTCCTTTGTGTGTCTGTCAAATCTCCCTCAGTCTAACTCATATAAGGCTACATGCGATTGCATTTAGAGCCCACTGGGATAACCCAGGATAATGTCCCAATCTTAAGATCCTTAATTTAATCACATCCTTTGCCATATAAGGTAAAAATCACAGGCTCTGGGTATTAAGAATTAGATATATCTTGGACGAGGGTGCATTTTTCAGCCCATTACATCACCTTACAAAGAGACCTTGTACCCAATTACAGTCATTTCCCCATTCCCAACCCCAGACCTAGGCAACCCCTAAACTAATTTCTGTCTCTATGAAAATTCTTACTGTAGAACAGGCATTATATCAGTAATGATTCTAATACATTAAATTGCGTCACCTGCATAATTTTGTTTACTATAACTTTAAATTATGACTTTAGGACAATATTACTGTCTTCTATATGATTGTCTTCTACATAACTATATGTGATTCTATCTATATTCTTTTACATTTTCACCTAAAACGTCCATCAATATCAATATCAAAGAGATTTTAATCACAATGACAGCTTAGTGTCTTTCATAATGCAGTCAAAGATTTCCAAATTATGGCCACAAAACAAATATGAAAAATTTTAAGAAAAACACATAATACGTACAGTGTTCCTTCACAATTTATTCAGATTTATTCCATTTTCCAGTAGAATAATCCACATGTAAAAGACATTTTTAGTGAATAAAGTCTAAATTTTTATTGTTACTTAATGGGTAAAATGATCCTATATTCTACTCTTTACAATCATATTCACCTTTATTTTCTTATTACATAATTTACTCTTTCAAGAGCTTTACTATCAAAGAATTAAAAAGACAGGGTTTAGATATTACTGCTCATCTTCTATAATTATTTATCTCTCCATAATTCACCAAGGAAAAGCAGAGATCCCTCAGATATTTACAGAGTTTCAACTACTCTGTATTGATAAATTATTAGTGCCTAATTAAAATATACGATTGCTTATCAGGTGGATTTTAGCTTACAAACACACAAAATCCGATTCCACTCAAGTACATTTTAATTCACTTATTAAGTCATTCTTGCTTATTTTAATGTGCAGTCTCTCATTTACATGTGAATAGCTCCAGTTGCAGTAATGCTATTGTATTAGTTTCCCGAGGCTGCTGTAACCAAGTACCACAAGATAAGTAGCTGAAACAGAAATGTATTGTCTCACAGTTCTGGAGGTTGGAAGTGTGAGATCGAGTTGTCCACAGGGTTTTTCCTTCTGAGGGCTGAGAGAGAACCTGGTCCATGCTCTCTCAGATCACTGGTGGTTTTGCTCGCTGTTCATTGCCTTTTAGAAGCATCGTTCCAATCCCTTCACATTCACTTGGCATCTCCCTGTGTGTGTGTCTGTGTCCCAATTTCTCCTTTTTATAAGGTTACCAGTTATATTGGATTGGAGGTCCACTCTACTTAATATGACCTCATCTTAACTAATTACACCTGTAATGACTCTTTTTCCAAATATAGGACTTCAAAGTGAATTTTGGGAGGATTCAACACAATTCAACCCATAACAGCTATTAAAGATGCAGTATATCCTGAGAAATTGCCTTTGTGACTGTCAGACACAATTGGTAGTAACTGGGGAATTGATTCCACCTAGCAGTGCATTCCTGAAGCATGCCAACATCATAGGACCACACACAATACTGCACCCCCAGTACCTCCATTAACCCCATTACGGAACCCCCGTTACATTCACAGAAGAACTCTCAGGATCGCCTCAGGTTCTCATTAGAGGAATTCACTTCAGTACTGTTGTTTCTCTTGACATTCCAGGATTTCTTCACGCACACACAAAACGCCAAGTGCTAGAGCACTTCCCAATTTCCCAGTTTCCTATAAGCTCACATTGTGCCTGACCCGATTCTTCAGAAATTCTATACGTGTCACTTGCATTTGGCATTTTGAACTGCAGCTCACAATTACATGCTTGAAAACCCCACATATGAAAGATTGCTTTGCGGAAATTAAATTATAATACCATAGTAAATCTCTAATTATGTGAGAATGTGCTGTTCGTACCATCATCTAGTTTTATGAACTTTTAAATACACTGTGAAATTTTATGGCAATGCTATCACATTGTGAGCCCTTTGGTGCCAAGTTCATTTTAGAATAGAAAAACTGTCTGAAAATATATGACCTCTTAAAGTATCTTTGTCACAGATATAACTACTGCCTCACACCAGTGCTGCAATTCTGGCTAAAGACACTCAAACCTCAGACACATTGAAGACGGTCTCTAGAGTAGAGATAATTCAGGCAGCTATTCAAAGTTGAGTCTATTTAGAAAATAGCTCAATTAAAACAGAGGTATATAATAAAACTAATTAACCTTTAACCAGTAATGACTGTTTGGAGAAACAGTACATGCATCTCTGTAACATTTTTTTCTGCTGTAAAACTTTATGTGATCTTCAAATTTAGTAAATTAAAACTCATTTTGGAGGTGACTACATAATGATAGTGGTGTGAATGTGGTTAGAATTTCAGGGATCATAAAATACAAAGAAAGTAACTGAATTATTATGGTAAATGTATGTTTAAGATTCCTTCGATCAGGTGCATAGGTCGGCATTCCCACTATAAACATACTCTCTGCTTTTTTTATTCATTCATTGAAATAAATGCACCAGATTCAGTTAAATGCAAGTCATAAAAATATCTGGACTTGAAAGTCCTAGGCCAAAGGCAGAAAAGTA
>NW_007732113.1:125279-128170 GCF_000696425.1 Galeopterus variegatus | reverse complement strand
AAGTATTAATTCAGTTTAACTTAATAGTCAAACTGCTTTTGGCGATAAAATTTTTATCCTTTCTTAGCTTAAGTCATCTCCTCAAAAGCTCTTGGATAGCTGACCTAAATAGAAATTGGCTCACAAAAGCATTTATTTTCTCCTTGATGACTAAACACTCCTAGCAGAACATTGAGTCATCAGAAACTGTTCAAAGTAGTTCAAGCTGATACTTTTTTTCTTTAATAGTCAAAAACAGGGATGCAAGGTACACATACTTGTAGAAATTTAAATAACTATTACTATGTATGTGTGATATAATGAAACTGAAAAGTGTCTAGTCCACCTTCATATAATAAACATGTTTCATCAGGGGCTTCAAAACATTTTTTTTTAATCACTTTTTATGAGCTCAGATTCTCCAGAAGCACAAGAACAATAAGGCTGTTTCCTTGTAGGGTAATGTCCAGAGTGAATGACAGCAATAGAAGCAAAAGATGACACATTAGTTCAAAACAAATGTGTAATGAAATTAAAAGGTTTTTTTAGTTAGCTAAGTTTTTTTTTTCCTGGGCAAAACTGTAGCATATCCAAAGGTATAGAATATAATGTTTTAAAGATTAAGAAAATTCTAACGTGTCAAGCATATAATTATGTTGAGGAACTATTAATTCATATTGTGTACTAATCCCAGGATTAATTATTTTTTAATTAAACATCGAAGTGGATTTGAACTTTTGTTTTTTGATTATTTCTTAATTTCTGTTCTCCAATATCACTGTCCCCTTTTCCATTTCCTGATGGGAAGCTTCTCCCCGGTGACTATTCTATCCTTCCTTATATGCAGCACCTCCGTGCCCCTCTTGTACTGGGTGGGAATGTGGACGAGACCTGTTTCTTCCTGTTGAACGTGAGTAGAAGTTATGTGGTCATTTCTGGTCCAAGGCAGCTGAGAAGCTGGTGTGTCACTCTACTGTCCCCACCACCATCTGCTGAACCATGCAGAGGACTCAAGGACCAAGGATGGTGGAAGCACAGGATGGAACGACCATGGACCCCCAGATGTTGTGTGCAGTAGAGACACACACCAACCAAGACCACTCACGTGGCGCTGTTAGGTGAGTGTGTATCCCTGTCTTTGGTGATCTCACCTGCATCACGACCCTTTCTACCTTTCTCTTGTTGCCAGGAAGGCCAGGAAGCACAATGCTGGGAATTCTTTTTTCTGGACAGCTCCAGGCAAGAATTTGCCAAAGAGAGAAATTCAGTTACAGCTTGACTTCTGGATGGACACCAAGGTTACTATAACTTCCCGGGGCGGGGTGGGTGGGGAGCTTGGAAACCAACCACTTTGCTGCCTCTGAGAAAGGCAGTAGGTGGGAGCTTCTCAGGGAATCTTAAGTACTGAGGTGACTTCCTAGTGGGATTTTGAGGACCACCCACTTCAGAGCTTTAGGCTGATATGGCCAGGGGAAGCTCTCCTGACTTTTGTGGCAGATTTCCTCATCGTCAGCAGTTACATAAGACCTAAATCCTTTGTGAAATCCTTTCTACCCAAAAGGCTAAGAGTGACTTCTCCTAGCCTTACTGAGCCCTGAAAACCATGAATACATTTCTCTGTGTAAAGCTGCTGAAATTTTAAGATCATTCTCACAAAACCCAACATATCTTCTGGCTATGTTCTCTCTTTTTCAAAAACGCAGCCTTTATTAATACATACTATTTGAATTTCCTCTAAGCCACGTCTTTACACTTGCTGTATTAATCTACATCATTTATAAAAAGCTCGAATCTTTATTTCATAGACACCATGTCAGTTCTTGAAATACTCAGGCCCACTTGGCTTTCTTAGCTTATAATCTCTTTCCATTTTTTAATATTTATGAGATAAAGTGCTACCCTAATCCTTAGTGCTTATGTGAAATCGTTTTCTATTAACAGTCAATACTAATTTAAAGGAATCATCCATTTAATTCTCGAAGTGCTTCTTTGAGGTGAGCAAGAACTTAGAAAGAGGATAATAATCATTTGTTAATAAGTTTCTCTCAAATTTTAATTTTCTAATTCATGTAGAAGAAAATAAGAGGTAGCCTACAAACCAGTGACCTGTGAAAATAACGGCTGCCAGAAAACAAAGAAACCCAGGTTACGTATGTATTGGAAAACACACAAATAAATAATAGGTATCAGGTTTGAGTTGCTGTGAGAGACAGGAATGTAGAGTTAATATGAAAATATCAAGTAAAAATACTTTAAAAATCAATTATGCAATTTGGTAAGTTGCTGAATACAAAATTAATAAAAATGTCAATAATCTAACTAAACACATAAAATAGCCAGTAACTGTGGTAGAATAAAATATCCTGTTTATAAGAATAATACAAATAGAGAAAATCATTCAGTGCAAACTTTACAAAGCATGTACAAAATGCAGAACAATAAAACTTTAAAATGCTACTGAGATACATAGCAGAAGATAAATGGAAATGCATATCCTACTCCTTGATTGAAAATTAAAAACATTGTCAAAAAAATCAAAAAGCTCATTTCTATACATTAGACTCTACATAGGATACAATGGACACCAATAAATGTATAAGTGATATTGTTTTTGTGTATACAGGGATCTTCAAAAAGTTCACAGAAAGATTCATATATCTTTTAATTCTATTTGTCCACGAACACTTTGAAGGACCCCCACACATAAGCTGACTCTACAGATCTATGGAGAAATAAGCGTGTAAGAATATGTGGGACACTTCCAAAAAGGAAGAGTAATGAAGTCGAACCAATTCTACTGGATATTAAATGCACAGTAGAGAGGAACATTAATTGAAATGGTGACACCAATGCATGAAGAGACTGAACCACTTATAGAACATAATTGAGAAAGCACTTTGCTTAAGAGAAAG
>NW_007732113.1:124429-125042 GCF_000696425.1 Galeopterus variegatus | reverse complement strand
GCATGAAGAGACTGAACCACTTATAGAACATAATTGAGAAAGCACTTTGCTTAAGAGAAAGGGAGGGGGCAGGTGAGGAAATGGTCAACACGGCTATAATTTTGCTAACCTGATTGTGAGGCCTAATAGCAACGTGGCTCAGTTGAAGTCTGGAGGCCTCAGAAGCAGGGAAGCCACTGGTGTGATTCTCAGTCCGAAGCCAACTCCCTGACAGCCGAAGATGCTGCTGGTGTAATAAGTCCTGGAACCCAAAGGCTGAAGAGTCTTGAGTTAGGGACAGGAGAGCAGAGTGTACCCCAGCTCCAGCCCACAGAGTGAGAGGTTCTCCTTTTCTCCCCTTTTGGTTTTCTTGGGGCCCCCAGCAGATTGGATGGTGCCTGCCCATATTGAGGGCAGGTCCCTCCCATCCAGTCCATTCAGGCCCACTTACTAATCTCTTCTAGAAACACCCTCAGACACACCCCAAAATAATGCTTTAACAGGTTTCTAGGTATTCCTAAAATTAGCCATCGCACCACCCCACTACTTTTACTAAAATAAATTCCAAGTGTATCAAATGGCACTTTAAAAATTAAAATGGTAAGCATATTGGAGAAACCTATGATATAGTTAA
>NW_007732113.1:121888-123018 GCF_000696425.1 Galeopterus variegatus | reverse complement strand
TTCCCGCTGCCATCCCCAGACCTTCGTCAACATCACTCACAACTAAGGTGTCAGGGGCCCAGCAGTTCCTAGGTTGGTACTATTTTATTTTGCTGTCTCCTGATTCCCTTCAGGTCTAGGTGGGAGGTTTCTTTCCCTCTCCCAGTCACTCTGAAGGAACATTGCTGGTGCATGATAGTATCTGCAAAATCACTTGAAACTATTAAGTTCTGTTAAGTATGATAATGTATGATTAATTTTTTTTCACAAATGCAATTAAACTATGTATTTCCAAAACATGAAAAACCAATTGTTCATCATCTGAGAAAAAAGCCAAGCAAAATACCTCAAGTGAATCTCATTGTCCCCAAATCAAGCCCCGTCTTCATGTCCAGCTGCAGGTGCTTCTAGTTTGATAAGTCCATGCGAGAAAACAAATGGAGTGGCAGAGACAGAGGCTTTCAGTGCTGCGAGAAGCCCAGCAACAGGAGATGTTCAATTCCAAGGGATAACGGCATCATTTCCGAATAATGGTTACTAGTTATTAAAAGTATTGCCCCACCAGGATTTTACCTCATAATGTATAATGTAAATATTAAAGCAGCTGTGCACCATCGCTCATTAGACTATAATAACTGAAGTGTTCTTACTATACTTTAATGCTGATGTCCTGTATTAATGACAAGTGGCTATTAATGTGAGAGAAGTGTCATGGAAGAGAGCCCTTCATCTGCCCAGACCTGTAAGGAAGCCACCGCTCCCTAATGAGGAGGGGACGGTGCCTGAATAGCAATTGCTTTGGTGTCACATGGACCTTTTCTATGCTCCACTTTCCCTCCCTTCATTATGAAAATTTGGAGCCACTGTAGGAAAAAGGAGACGGAAACAGAAAAACCTACTAGCTCCAAGCAATACTGGAAATACCATCAGCTGCATTTTAGACATAAATCATCTTCTATAACAATTTGATATGCTCATTAAATTGGCAAAGAAGATGGCCTTAAAGTGCATATGGAAATAATCAAATGTCGTATCAGTTCTGACTGGAGAGGTGGGAACATTCCAGGTGAAATTCCTATGTGTCTAACCATGACTTTTATCCAACTGACAGGAAATAGTTAAATCCTAATGAACTATTAGATAGTGTAAAC
>NW_007732113.1:112239-120727 GCF_000696425.1 Galeopterus variegatus | reverse complement strand
GTCAAGCTTTCTGTGGAGCGGCGGAAAAATTATCAAGACCTTTGGACAATTAACGGTTATTTTAGAAACTGCTTAAATCTGGACACACTATCTGAGGATACCAAAAAATTAAAAGCTAAGCTAATTTTGGCTTAAATTTAGCAACTGTCAAACAGCATTCTTGGCAGCTGAGTTTGGTTAACTATCTTGCCCAAGGCCGTGCAGCTGGTGACCCTACATCCAGGCCCTGCGTCTGTAAGAAGAAATTGCACATGCTTGTACCAGCACCCTCACGGTTTTCAAGGTCGGGCAAAGTTATGGGCGTGGTGACCATGAGGATGGCAGAGGGCACAGCTGGAGGAGCCTGGAGTGGCTGATGAGAGGCTTCTCATCAACCCTGATGAGGCAGGAGGGCAGGAAGTTGATAAAGACAAGACCAAAATCCAGATGATAAAAATGAAAATCCCATCGCAGTTTAATGAGCTGCCCATTTTTAATGCCATCGTACTCTGTTACATAATGTGTTCCTACCCAAAGGAGGTTCCTCAGCAGGCATGACAATGTCAGTTCCGGAAAACACTGAGAAGATGAGTAACAGGAGGAGTGAGCTGGAGGCGGGAGCTGGCGCGACAGTTGTGCACCAGTGATGTGTTAGATGGTGGCGGCACATCCTCGTCCACTCCCTCCCTCTCAGTGCGTTCATGAGAATTAATATTATCAATATGAGCTGAGGATCCCAGCTAAGTATTCTGCATTAACTCAGTATAGTATGAGAAAACTCCATTCCCAGCAGTGAAAGGGAGTCTCCAGTGGGAAGCACTTCTGACTTTCATTCTGTTTGCATAGTTTATTTATTTACCCCAGATGACTATATCTTGGGATAAAATTCCAAATTAACAGGGCATTTTAAGCATCGTTCTTTTAGCAAAGTTAAAAGTGCGAAGGAGATTTTACACATTTGGCCTCATCCCGAATTTGATGTTCTCAGTTGCTTATGCATAAATGTTCCCTAGGTCAAGATTATCACACTAAAGACAAATCACCTAATTTGATTCCACTCAGTAGGGGTACACTGCTCTGCTGTTATATTGATTGGAATTTGCTCTTATCAAGTAAAAATGGCAGCATTTAGAGCTCCGATTTCCCTCTTGCTTTTGCACTCTACATTTATTTGCTTTTCAAGATTACACCCAACAGGAACATGACCTTGCTGAGACATAGCGAGATGAAATGCAATGTTGCCTTTCACAAAGTCTTTGCATGAATGAAGTCAGAAAAGGTAGTTTCAGGAGGAATCAAGGCTCAGATATCCTGGGCCTCAGTTTCCTGCAGGGCAGCCATATCCTGGGGTGATGGCTCATGTAACTGGATTCACAAGAGGCTCCTGGATAAAGAAGTTGCCTGGGGCCCCTTCCTGCTTTCCCGCTGCCCTTCTCTCCTTTATGGGCAGGACAATTTTCAGGGCCAGAACTTTTTACTGATCACAGGTCTATAGGCACGGTCTGATTTTTTTCTTGAGATTCAGTCTCGTGGGATGGGGATTAGCTTCTCCCCTAAATGTCTGCAGAGGACTCATGAAGCCAGGAGGGGTGGTGGGGTGGGCATGAGAGGCTGCTCCCTTTGGGGGAAGCCCTGGCCCTCGCTGGGTGATTGTCTTGTGTGTGGCACACTCTGTCTCCTTGGTCACCCTCTGTCATGACTGTGGAAAGGGGGGATTGGGAAATTTCTTGCTCAGAATCTGCCCCTTTCCTTGAAAGGTCTCCACTGGACAGCTCTAGGCACTGAAACAGATATTGCTCTCCTGCTTTTTCCTGCTTCTTTTTGATGACCAGGCTGCTTTCCCAGGACTGACATTTTAGAACAATATTTTTAGTGCCATTTATATTTATAGAAAATTTGCAAAATAGTGCAGATAGTTTCCTTATACCCCTCTCCAAGCTTCTCTTACATTAGCAGGGCGCATTTATTACAATTAATGGAATAATATTGATACATTGTTACTAAGTTAAGTCCAATCTTTATTCAGACTTCCCTAATTTTTTGCTAATGTCTTTTTTCTGCTCTGGGGTTCCATCTAGGATACTACATTATATTTAGTCATCCTGTGTCCTTAGTGCTGTATCTCTTGCCTGTGACAGTTTTCTCAGACTTTCCTTGTTTTTGATGATGTTGACAGTTTTGAGGAGGACTGGTCAGGTATATTGTAGAATGTCCCTTAGCCTAGGGTTATTCTAATGTTTTGCTTGTGATTAAACAAGGGTTATGAGTGTCTTGGGGGAAGACCACAGAGGTAAAATATTCTTATCACATCCTATCAAGGGTACATAGTCAGGTATATTGTAGAATGTCCCTTAGCCTAGGGTTATTCTAATGTTTTGCTTGTGATTAAATAAGGGTTATGAGTGTCTTGGGGGAAGACCACAGAGGTAAAATATTCTTATCACATCCTATCAAGGGTACATACCATCACCATGACTTCCCACTGCAGATGCTGACCTTGATCATCTGGTTGTGATAGTGTTTGTCCACCTTCTCCCCTGCAAAGGTCACTATTTTCACCTTTCTGTACTGCACCCCTATGAAGGCAGTGACCGTGTACAGCCCACACATGAGGGGGGAGTTATGCTCCACCTCTTTGAGGGCAGAGTATCTACATAAATTATTTCGAATTCTTCTGTGGAAAAAGATGAAGATTTGTTTTTCCTCCAGTTATTTATTTATTCAATTATTCATTTATATCAGTAGAGATTCATGGATATTTCTTTTATACTTTGTATTATAAGCCAATGCTACTGTATTTTGTTGCTTAAATATTTGCACTTCTGGCTATTGGAGACCCTCACGGTTGGCTGCTGTGCCTGGGACTTACTCTCCAGCATCATTGGAGTGGATGGTAAGATCCTGGACTCAGGGGCCAACCCACAGGGAAAGGTGAGCCTGCCCTGGGTCTGCCTCCATCCCAGGCAGGTACTTTATCTACATGGTCTGGTCCAGCATTCCAGCAGATGGCACTGGGTCTTGGGGGTTGGTTTAATGCGATAGCATATGTGCCCTTACCAGGACTGTCCTCTGGATGATCTCTGGAATATTCGGGACAGAATATTCTGCTCTGTGGACATTCTCTACGTTGCCATGAAGAGAAGACTGTAAGATTCAGGAATTGAAGATCTCCCTGACCATCAGCGTTCTTCACTTCTCATTCCCACCCACAGGGCAGTCACTCACTACAGCAGGTGAACACGGACGCAGGTGAGCTCAGCTGTCCCCCCACCAACCCCATGTAGCTCTTCAAGGATGAAGGAGTCTAAAAATCCTACAGTAAGATTGCAAGCTTAAAACAAATCCCTATGATGTTCTTAGCAATTATGCTTTCATTGAGTTCATAATTCACTTTGAACAAATTAAATATGCACATTAATCTTCAAGATGTCTAAGAGATCAGGTTTATATGTTTACTTCAGTTTTATTTATTTACTTTGTGATGTCTCAAGCCTCTCCTTCATCCAGGTAGAATTCAAAAGGGGAAAATGAATAGTTAGAAAACTAAACAATGTTTCTTAGGATCTCCTCGAGACTTTGGGCTGAAGCAATGCTCTATTAATTTTGTTTGAATAAATTTTGGATTCATTCTTTTTCATAGAAAAGCAGTAAAAGTGAAATCTGATGCTATACCAAAAATACATTGCTCTCTCAGCCCTTTTTATGTTTTTGCAATGATCAGATTTTTCTGGTCTTTTCAGTGCTCTTACTATGTTATCGAATAAATTTAGAAATGAAAATTTTAAATTAAAGAGCTGACACCAGAAAAGCTAAGGATTCATAAGACAGGTTACAACAGAATGGACGTGCTTCAAGCCTTGCCTGGAGTGGCCAGCAGCCATAATTCACGCGTCAGAAATTGCTCTGCTTGCATTACTTTTCTATCTGTTTGTTACAACAGCTCTTAATACAGCAAGCCATGAGAAAGGATGTTGGATCTTGACACTTTTAATATCTCTGGGGTATTTTCTAGAATGCATCTGAATTCACATTGAATTGAATATGTGAATAAACCAAATGTGAAAATAATTTCCTGCTCTTGATATACTAAGCACAGTAAAGAAAAAAAAAATCCCAGCAAAAGAAATGGAGTGAAATTAGGTCCACATTATTATTTGTGAAAGGCTAATTTACTTTGACCCTTTTCAGCTTAGTCACTGGAATGGAGCTGATATTCACTGAATTGACATGGCTTTATTCCTAACAGCACCATGCACATAGGAAATGCCTCTTTGGGTAAATTTTCTCCAAATAAGAAAAATCCTTGTAATGGCTACACTGCTGTCTAACTTTAATTTTACTTATAATTATAAGTAGAATATGTATATATAATATATAATGAATATCTCTAGAAAATATATATCGTATTTATTGTAATAAAATGTGCTTATAATTTTAAGTAAATTGCATACATAATATATTGTATTATATATTTATAAATATATTTAATATATAATATAAGATAATATATTATCTCACCAATCAAATTTACATCAGTAGTAATCTATTGCTTCTAAAGATAATTTCAACTAAAAGATAATTATAAATTCACAAATTGTTTTATATCATGTGGTGATTACAAGAGAAAGAATTTAAGTAGAACCCACTTTATAAAACTTAACGGTAGCAAGATAACAAATTATAAAATGTAGATGAATGTATACGATAAAGCAATACATTATAATTTACAGTAAATCATGATAGAATTTATGAATAAATAAACAAAGCAATATGATATATTTTATAACTACAGGTGTAAATATGAGTGACTCCTTCCATGTCCTAGCCAGAGCTTTAATGTGCTGTACTATTTGACCAAGACTTTTGTCCATATCCTCTGCTGCCAGAAATCAGCATTTGCCTGACAGTGCTATAAATCTTACAATCCTAACCTATGAAATGTGTGGTAAAACTGTCATTTGTGATAACTGGAAAGCTATATATGTACCCAACAAAGCTGAGATTCTAGTAGGGTTGCCAGACTTCACAAATAAAAATACAGGACCCTCAGTTAAATTTCAATTTCAGATAAACAATGAATAACTTTTTAGTGCAAATATGTACCAGACAGTATTCTGGACATGCTAATACTATTTTTTAAAGTTTGTTATTTATCTGCAATTCAAATTTAACCAGACATCCTGTTTTTTCTCTGGCAACCGTGGGATCTGGGTGATGTGCTTTCAAAAGTCAATGTTGCTTGTGTGAATGGGTTGTTATTAGCTCATTTAATTAAGCACTATGTAAAGAGATGAACTCATAAAAGAACCAGCTGGTTTTCAAGTAGAATTGAGAGGGAATATGGAGAGTGTAGGATTTGTAAGTTTGGAAAATAGAACTGGCCAGTAGAACAGTCTTGGGGGAGGTGAGAAAATTAAGCTTGTGGGCAATATGCCATTTCTTTAAAGTACTAATTAATTAGTGTAGCTTCAAGTAAATCCTTTTGTTGTACAAAATGGTGCCAAGAAAAGTTAAAGGCAGACAGTTATATGATGATAACTCATAAAGTACTATCCCCTCATATTGTTAAGACACATTTAAAAGCAAAAATAGGCGTTAGTTACATTCTTCTGAACTAATTATTTGTATCTGACAATGCCTAAAGCCCAGAGTTTTTATTATTAATTTTATTTACTAATATCTAAATGTTATATGAAAACATGGCTTATTCATAAGCAGGATGTGAGGTGTCAGATCCTCAATGTTAGAGAGAATTCCAGAAATATTTGATGACTCAGATATGGTCATCAGTTCTGAGGGAAAGGTCCCAGAACTTGATTGGATTAAATGAACAATGTGTTTGTGTAATTAGATCAATTTATACAGATTTGTGAGAATAACATACAATACTCCAGACACTTCTTACTCTGACCGTGTCTTCTCTTTCTGGCCTTAGCACCTGTTCACAATCTCAGTCAAATTGGAATATTCGTTGATTCCAACATCATGTCTGCACATTATCACCTCCCAAATTTGTTCACTCTGGCTTCTCTGTTCAATAAAGAGCAAGAGCCACTTCACTCTGGGTCAACGCTCCCCACCTCACACATGGTTCAGCAGAGACTAGGCTCACAGAATATGTGTCATACCGGTGAATGAAGGCATACTTTTCCTAACGGAAGTGATGGCCCTTTCTCCAGTGTCTGTGTCAACATGTAGCTCCAGGCAATCCTCTCAGCCAGCTCTGACCCTATTTTCCTAATGAATCATTGAGAAATTATCCCGACCCTCAGAAATATTACTGTTCTGTGACTTCAGCTTACAGTTCACAGGACCCTGGGATGCATGATTACTAAAATAAATGATTCAGTTGTCCTAATGAATCATTGAGAAATTATCCCGACCCTCAGAAATATTACTGTTCTGTGACTTCAGTTTACAGTTCACAGGACCCTGGGATGCATGATTACTAAAATAAATGATTCAGTTTTATGTGGATCTTAGATTTTAATTGAACTACTGTTTTGACATCAGATTCAGATTCTTTTTCTTTGTTCTTGCTTCTCAAATTTCACAGTGCATATAGACAAGGACTAGTTCTAATCTTTTTTTGTATCTTACGTAATATTTTGTACATAAAGTTCAGTAAGTATTGATTTACTGTCAAAACTTTGATAAGTAGTAAATGAGTAAACATATGATTCAGATTCTTTTTCTTTGTTCTTGCTTCTCAAATTTCACAGTGCATATAGACAAGGACTACTTCTAATCTTTTTTTGTATCTTACGCAATATTTCGTACATAAAGTTCAGTAAGTATTGATTTACTGTCAAAACTTTGATAAGTAGTAAATGAGTAAACATATATAGACACAAATATTTCTTAATTCTTAACTGATGGTTAAATGCATGCAGATGTGCTGCAGAGTCTCTGATTTTGTGGATTTGCAAGACAATCTGTAGTGACATGATGTAATTAACACTAACGAGAAATTACTAAATAAATGCAGATTATGCAAATCCTTTATAACTATGAAAGATTCCAAGGCTAAAACTTTTAGAACATTAATTTTGAAAAATAAACTTTTACATGAATTCAACGAGGGCATATATATTAATTTCAGAAAAACAGAGGTGCCATGCTTATTGTAGTTGACAAACTGTTAAGATGGTCCTTCAACTTCCTCACCTCCTCGTGTTTACTCCCTATACAGTCCTCCCCCTTGGGGTTGGGCAGAACTGGTTTGTAACCAATAGAGTATGGAAAAGATGCTGGAACATTCATGGCTACATGTACATGATTATGTTACATAAGGTTGTGACCTCTGTTTTACTGAGAGAATCTCTCTTGCAGGATTGACGAAGCAAGCTACCATGTTATGAGCTGCCTATGAGGTGTGCCACATGAAAAGTAACTGAGGTGGCCTCCAGCTGCCAGAAACCATGTGAATGAGGAAGTAGCTCCTTCCCCAGATGAGCTTTCAGGTAAGAACCCAATACCAGCAGACACCTTGATCGTGGCTGTGTGAGACCTTGAAGCAGAGGACCCAGCTAAGTCATGCCCAAATTCCTGTTCTACAGAAACTGTGAGACAATAAATGTATGTTGTTTTGTATCAGAACCAGAAGGATATATATACAGTCATGTGCCACACAATGATGTTCTGATCATGACAGATCACAAATGACAGGGTGGTTTGAGCAATAGGCTATACCATATGGCTCAGGTGTGTAGCAACTTAACCATCTAGGTTTGTGTAAATACATTCTATGATGTTTTCACAGTGACGAAATTGCCTGGTGATGCATTTCTTAGAACATGTCCTGGTCATTTAGCAATTCATGACTGTATATATCCTACATATGTGTGAGAAATGCCCTCATTTGTTCAATGCCAAAGGATGGACATGGAGACACGAGGTACAGTGAAGCGAGACTTTAAGTATGGCCTTACAAAGTTCGGGTGTCTGAAGGGCAGGCATACGGAAAAGGGCTGTAGCAAGAAGTTTATTTCCTAGTATGCAAGTCCCTCCCCTGCTTCCTCATTGGCTGAGTACTATGGGGCACACAATCTCCCTGAACGATGCCTAAAATTTATTACCCCCTTGCAAGGAATTCCTTTATTTGGGGCTGAGGACAAGCCCGTTAAAAAGGCCTGCCTAAGCCCTGTGAAGGGAGAAGCAACAGGGAATGAAGAAAACAATGGAGGCTAGTAACTAATTACCATCTCAAGGACAGCTCTGTACAAAGAAAACAATAGGTGCTAGTAACTAATAACCATCTCAAGGAGAGCTCTATCTGCTCAGAGACCCTCCAGGAATGGGCTGGACCAGTCAGACAAATTTTGCGTTGGGCCTGAAGCAGTTAAAACACCCTCAGATAAGTTATTTCTGAAAATGAATCACTTAGATTATTTTCTTACGCATATGTACTGTTGCACTTTGTCACCTCTCTTCCCCTGGGTGACAGAGATGCAAAGGATTACTCAAAGCCCATTTCTTTTTTTTTTTTTTTTTTTTTTTTTCTTTTTTT
>NW_007732113.1:100898-111239 GCF_000696425.1 Galeopterus variegatus | reverse complement strand
CTGGAGGCGGGAGCTGGCGCGACAGTTGTGCACCAGTGATGTGTTAGATGGTGGCGGCACATCCTCGTCCACTCCCTCCCTCTCAGTGCGTTCATGAGAATTAATATTATCAATATGAGCTGAGGATCCCAGCTAAGTATTCTGCATTAACTCAGTATAGTATGAGAAAACTCCATTCCCAGCAGTGAAAGGGAGTCTCCAGTGGGAAGCACTTCTGACTTTCATTCTGTTTGCATAGTTTATTTATTTACCCCAGATGACTATATCTTGGGATAAAATTCCAAATTAACAGGGCATTTTAAGCATCGTTCTTTTAGCAAAGTTAAAAGTGCGAAGGAGATTTTACACATTTGGCCTCATCCCGAATTTGATGTTCTCAGTTGCTTATGCATAAATGTTCCCTAGGTCAAGATTATCACACTAAAGACAAATCACCTAATATGATTCCACTCAGTAGGGGTACACTGCTCTGCTGTTATATTGATTGGAATTTGCTCTTATCAAGTAAAAATGGCAGCATTTAGAGCTCCGATTTCCCTCTTGCTTTTGCACTCTACATTTATTTGCTTTTCAAGATTACACCCAACAGGAACATGACCTTGCTGAGACATAGCGAGATGAAATGCAATGTTGCCTTTCACAAAGTCTTTGCATGAATGAAGTCAGAAAAGGTAGTTTCAGGAGGAATCAAGGCTCAGATATCCTGGGCCTCAGTTTCCTGCAGGGCAGCCATATCCTGGGGTGATGGCTCATGTAACTGGATTCACAAGAGGCTCCTGGATAAAGAAGTTGCCTGGGGCCCCTTCCTGCTTTCCCGCTGCCCTTCTCTCCTTTATGGGCAGGACAATTTTCAGGGCCAGAACTTTTTACTGATCACAGGTCTATAGGCACGGTCTGATTTTTTTCTTGAGATTCAGTCTCGTGGGATGGGGATTAGCTTCTCCCCTAAATGTCTGCAGAGGACTCATGAAGCCAGGAGGGGTGGTGGGGTGGGCATGAGAGGCTGCTCCCTTTGGGGGAAGCCCTGGCCCTCGCTGGGTGATTGTCTTGTGTGTGGCACACTCTGTCTCCTTGGTCACCCTCTGTCATGACTGTGGAAAGGGGGGATTGGGAAATTTCTTGCTCAGAATCTGCCCCTTTCCTTGAAAGGTCTCCACTGGACAGCTCTAGGCACTGAAACAGATATTGCTCTCCTGCTTTTTCCTGCTTCTTTTTGATGACCAGGCTGCTTTCCCAGGACTGACATTTTAGAACAATATTTTTAGTGCCATTTATATTTATAGAAAATTTGCAAAATAGTGCAGATAGTTTCCTTATACCCCTCTCCAAGCTTCTCTTACATTAGCAGGGCGCATTTATTACAATTAATGGAATAATATTGATACATTGTTACTAAGTTAAGTCCAATCTTTATTCAGACTTCCCTAATTTTTTGCTAATGTCTTTTTTCTGCTCTGGGGTTCCATCTAGGATACTACATTATATTTAGTCATCCTGTGTCCTTAGTGCTGTATCTCTTGCCTGTGACAGTTTTCTCAGACTTTCCTTGTTTTTGATGATGTTGACAGTTTTGAGGAGGACTGGTCAGGTATATTGTAGAATGTCCCTTAGCCTAGGGTTATTCTAATGTTTTGCTTGTGATTAAATAAGGGTTATGAGTGTCTTGGGGGAAGACCACAGAGGTAAAATATTCTTATCACATCCTATCAAGGGTACATACCATCACCATGACTTCCCACTGCAGATGCTGACCTTGATCATCTGGTTGTGATAGTGTTTGTCCACCTTCTCCCCTGCAAAGGTCACTATTTTCACCTTTCTGTACTGCACCCCTATGAAGGCAGTGACCGTGTACAGCCCACACATGAGGGGGGAGTTATGCTCCACCTCTTTGAGGGCAGAGTATCTACATAAATTATTTCGAATTCTTCTGTGGAAAAAGATGAAGATTTGTTTTTCCTCCAGTTATTTATTTATTCAATTATTCATTTATATCAGTAGAGATTCATGGATATTTCTTTTATACTTTGTATTATAAGCCAATGCTACTGTATTTTGTTGCTTAAATATTTGCACTTCTGGCTATTGGAGACCCTCACGGTTGGCTGCTGTGCCTGGGACTTACTCTCCAGCATCATTGGAGTGGATGGTAAGATCCTGGACTCAGGGGCCAACCCACAGGGAAAGGTGAGCCTGCCCTGGGTCTGCCTCCATCCCAGGCAGGTACTTTATCTACATGGTCTGGTCCAGCATTCCAGCAGATGGCACTGGGTCTTGGGGGTTGGTTTAATGCGATAGCATATGTGCCCTTACCAGGACTGTCCTCTGGATGATCTCTGGAATATTCGGGACAGAATATTCTGCTCTGTGGACATTCTCTACGTTGCCATGAAGAGAAGACTGTAAGATTCAGGAATTGAAGATCTCCCTGACCATCAGCGTTCTTCACTTCTCATTCCCACCCACAGGGCAGTCACTCACTACAGCAGGTGAACACGGACGCAGGTGAGCTCAGCTGTCCCCCCACCAACCCCATGTAGCTCTTCAAGGATGAAGGAGTCTAAAAATCCTACAGTAAGATTGCAAGCTTAAAACAAATCCCTATGATGTTCTTAGCAATTATGCTTTCATTGAGTTCATAATTCACTTTGAACAAATTAAATATGCACATTAATCTTCAAGATGTCTAAGAGATCAGGTTTATATGTTTACTTCAGTTTTATTTATTTACTTTGTGATGTCTCAAGCCTCTCCTTCATCCAGGTAGAATTCAAAAGGGGAAAATGAATAGTTAGAAAACTAAACAATGTTTCTTAGGATCTCCTCGAGACTTTGGGCTGAAGCAATGCTCTATTAATTTTGTTTGAATAAATTTTGGATTCATTCTTTTTCATAGAAAAGCAGTAAAAGTGAAATCTGATGCTATACCAAAAATACATTGCTCTCTCAGCCCTTTTTATGTTTTTGCAATGATCAGATTTTTCTGGTCTTTTCAGTGCTCTTACTATGTTATCGAATAAATTTAGAAATGAAAATTTTAAATTAAAGAGCTGACACCAGAAAAGCTAAGGATTCATAAGACAGGTTACAACAGAATGGACGTGCTTCAAGCCTTGCCTGGAGTGGCCAGCAGCCATAATTCACGCGTCAGAAATTGCTCTGCTTGCATTACTTTTCTATCTGTTTGTTACAACAGCTCTTAATACAGCAAGCCATGAGAAAGGATGTTGGATCTTGACACTTTTAATATCTCTGGGGTATTTTCTAGAATGCATCTGAATTCACATTGAATTGAATATGTGAATAAACCAAATGTGAAAATAATTTCCTGCTCTTGATATACTAAGCACAGTAAAGAAAAAAAAAATCCCAGCAAAAGAAATGGAGTGAAATTAGGTCCACATTATTATTTGTGAAAGGCTAATTTACTTTGACCCTTTTCAGCTTAGTCACTGGAATGGAGCTGATATTCACTGAATTGACATGGCTTTATTCCTAACAGCACCATGCACATAGGAAATGCCTCTTTGGGTAAATTTTCTCCAAATAAGAAAAATCCTTGTAATGGCTACACTGCTGTCTAACTTTAATTTTACTTATAATTATAAGTAGAATATGTATATATAATATATAATGAATATCTCTAGAAAATATATATCGTATTTATTGTAATAAAATGTGCTTATAATTTTAAGTAAATTGCATACATAATATATTGTATTATATATTTATAAATATATTTAATATATAATATAAGATAATATATTATCTCACCAATCAAATTTACATCAGTAGTAATCTATTGCTTCTAAAGATAATTTCAACTAAAAGATAATTATAAATTCACAAATTGTTTTATATCATGTGGTGATTACAAGAGAAAGAATTTAAGTAGAACCCACTTTATAAAACTTAACGGTAGCAAGATAACAAATTATAAAATGTAGATGAATGTATACGATAAAGCAATACATTATAATTTACAGTAAATCATGATAGAATTTATGAATAAATAAACAAAGCAATATGATATATTTTATAACTACAGGTGTAAATATGAGTGACTCCTTCCATGTCCTAGCCAGAGCTTTAATGTGCTGTACTATTTGACCAAGACTTTTGTCCATATCCTCTGCTGCCAGAAATCAGCATTTGCCTGACAGTGCTATAAATCTTACAATCCTAACCTATGAAATGTGTGGTAAAACTGTCATTTGTGATAACTGGAAAGCTATATATGTACCCAACAAAGCTGAGATTCTAGTAGGGTTGCCAGACTTCACAAATAAAAATACAGGACCCTCAGTTAAATTTCAATTTCAGATAAACAATGAATAACTTTTTAGTGCAAATATGTACCAGACAGTATTCTGGACATGCTAATACTATTTTTTAAAGTTTGTTATTTATCTGCAATTCAAATTTAACCAGACATCCTGTTTTTTCTCTGGCAACCGTGGGATCTGGGTGATGTGCTTTCAAAAGTCAATGTTGCTTGTGTGAATGGGTTGTTATTAGCTCATTTAATTAAGCACTATGTAAAGAGATGAACTCATAAAAGAACCAGCTGGTTTTCAAGTAGAATTGAGAGGGAATATGGAGAGTGTAGGATTTGTAAGTTTGGAAAATAGAACTGGCCAGTAGAACAGTCTTGGGGGAGGTGAGAAAATTAAGCTTGTGGGCAATATGCCATTTCTTTAAAGTACTAATTAATTAGTGTAGCTTCAAGTAAATCCTTTTGTTGTACAAAATGGTGCCAAGAAAAGTTAAAGGCAGACAGTTATATGATGATAACTCATAAAGTACTATCCCCTCATATTGTTAAGACACATTTAAAAGCAAAAATAGGCGTTAGTTACATTCTTCTGAACTAATTATTTGTATCTGACAATGCCTAAAGCCCAGAGTTTTTATTATTAATTTTATTTACTAATATCTAAATGTTATATGAAAACATGGCTTATTCATAAGCAGGATGTGAGGTGTCAGATCCTCAATGTTAGAGAGAATTCCAGAAATATTTGATGACTCAGATATGGTCATCAGTTCTGAGGGAAAGGTCCCAGAACTTGATTGGATTAAATGAACAATGTGTTTGTGTAATTAGATCAATTTATACAGATTTGTGAGAATAACATACAATACTCCAGACACTTCTTACTCTGACCGTGTCTTCTCTTTCTGGCCTTAGCACCTGTTCACAATCTCAGTCAAATTGGAATATTCGTTGATTCCAACATCATGTCTGCACATTATCACCTCCCAAATTTGTTCACTCTGGCTTCTCTGTTCAATAAAGAGCAAGAGCCACTTCACTCTGGGTCAACGCTCCCCACCTCACACATGGTTCAGCAGAGACTAGGCTCACAGAATATGTGTCATACCGGTGAATGAAGGCATACTTTTCCTAACGGAAGTGATGGCCCTTTCTCCAGTGTCTGTGTCAACATGTAGCTCCAGGCAATCCTCTCAGCCAGCTCTGACCCTATTTTCCTAATGAATCATTGAGAAATTATCCCGACCCTCAGAAATATTACTGTTCTGTGACTTCAGCTTACAGTTCACAGGACCCTGGGATGCATGATTACTAAAATAAATGATTCAGTTGTATGTGGATCTTAGATTTTAATTGAACTACTGTTTTGACATCAGATTCAGATTCTTTTTCTTTGTTCTTGCTTCTCAAATTTCACAGTGCATATAGACAAGGACTAGTTCTAATCTTTTTTTGTATCTTACGTAATATTTTGTACATAAAGTTCAGTAAGTATTGATTTACTGTCAAAACTTTGATAAGTAGTAAATGAGTAAACATATATAGACACAAATATTTCTTAATTCTTAACTGATGGTTAAATGCATGCAGATGTGCTGCAGAGTCTCTGATTTTGTGGATTTGCAAGACAATCTGTAGTGACATGATGTAATTAACACTAACGAGAAATTACTAAATAAATGCAGATTATGCAAATCCTTTATAACGATGAAAGATTCCAAGGCTAAAACTTTTAGAACATTAATTTTGAAAAATAAACTTTTACATGAATTCAACGAGGGCATATATATTAATTTCAGAAAAACAGAGGTGCCATGCTTATTGTAGTTGACAAACTGTTAAGGTGGTCCTTCAACTTCCTCACCTCCTCGTGTTTACTCCCTATACAGTCCTCCCCCTTGGGGTTGGGCAGAACTGGTTTGTAACCAATAGAGTATGGAAAAGATGCTGGAACATTCATGGCTACATGTACATGATTATGTTACATAAGGTTGTGACCTCTGTTTTACTGAGAGAATCTCTCTTGCAGGATTGACGAAGCAAGCTACCATGTTATGAGCTGCCTATGAGGTGTGCCACATGAAAAGTAACTGAGGTGGCCTCCAGCTGCCAGAAACCATGTGAATGAGGAAGTAGCTCCTTCCCCAGATGAGCTTTCAGGTAAGAACCCAATACCAGCAGACACCTTGATCGTGGCTGTGTGAGACCTTGAAGCAGAGGACCCAGCTAAGTCATGCCCAAATTCCTGTTCTACAGAAACTGTGAGACAATAAATGTATGTTGTTTTGTATCAGAACCAGAAGGATATATATACAGTCATGTGCCACACAATGATGTTCTGATCATGACAGATCACAAATGACAGGGTGGTTTGAGCAATAGGCTATACCATATGGCTCAGGTGTGTAGCAACATAACCATCTAGGTTTGTGTAAATACATTCTATGATGTTTTCACAGTGACGAAATTGCCTGGTGATGCATTTCTTAGAACATGTCCTGGTCATTTAGCAATTCATGACTGTATATATCCTACATATGTGTGAGAAATGCCCTCATTTGTTCAATGCCAAAGGATGGACATGGAGACACGAGGTACAGTGAAGCGAGACTTTAAGTATGGCCTTACAAAGTTCGGGTGTCTGAAGGGCAGGCATACGGAAAAGGGCTGTAGCAAGAAGTTTATTTCCTAGTATGCAAGTCCCTCCCCTGCTTCCTCATTGGCTGAGTACTATGGGGCACACAATCTCCCTGAACGATGCCTAAAATTTATTACCCCCTTGCAAGGAATTCCTTTATTTGGGGCTGAGGACAAGCCCGTTAAAAAGGCCTGCCTAAGCCCTGTGAAGGGAGAAGCAACAGGGAATGAAGAAAACAATGGAGGCTAGTAACTAATTACCATCTCAAGGACAGCTCTGTACAAAGAAAACAATAGGTGCTAGTAACTAATAACCATCTCAAGGAGAGCTCTATCTGCTCAGAGACCCTCCAGGAATGGGCTGGACCAGTCAGACAAATTTTGCGTTGGGCCTGAATCAGTTAAAACACCCTCAGATAAGTTATTTCTGAAAATGAATCACTTAGATTATTTTCTTACAATATGTATATGAATAAATTGGCTTATGTGACTGTGGGGGCTGGCAAGTCTAAAACCTGCAGAGTGGGTCATGGGCGGACTGGAAACTCTCAGGCAGGAGCTGACGCTGCAGACTTAAGGCAGAATGTCCTCTTCCTCAGAGAAATCTCAGTTTTGCTCGTAAGGCTGTAAATAGATTGGATGAAGCCCACCAACTTTATTTAGAATAATCTCCTTTACATACAGTCAACTTGTTGTAGATGTTAACTGTCTACACCGGTGGTTGTGTTGTCCACAGCAACACCTAGATTTATGTTTGATCACATAACTGGGTACAGTAACCAGCCATGTTGACCCATATAACTAATCATCACATTAATCTTTATATTTTATGATTTTGTCTGGATATTAGATGTGAGAAGTCCATAAAGCATGTCTCTGTGCATGCGTGTGTGTGTGGTGTGTGTGTGTGTGTGTGTGTGTGTGTCCTTTGGGAAGGGGTGGGAAGAGTATTCATTTTAAAATTATCTTTAAAACCTTAAAAACCCATAAAAATATAAAACACCAATACAGTATGATTGTAAAATTCCAAAAAATGGCAGAGACGAAACAAATTCTTTTACTTTAAGAGGCAAATGTGTTTTAGCACTTAATGTACATATCATAATAGTGATAATTACATGCAAGTGTTAATGCAGATCCATAACAGTAACAATAAGAGTGAATGACAGAATCATGCCACCTGCCCTTTAGAATGAAAAGTGGTAGTGTCCCTAGAAATAAGAAAGTTTAATAATAATTAGATTTTTTAGTAATTTGCTTGTGATGGGGCAGGGAAGTAGGGCATTACATATACTTAGCTTCCCCTCTTCTACAAGGAGACGTTTATTTCGTTGAGTTTTAAAGGAAAGCCATTTTAAAAGAACATTTTTGAATCAAGATTTGCAATTTAGCCACTAACTCACTGACTTACTCATTTATCACTCATTGATTTATTTATTGCTTATATTTAATAAGGCCCTTTATTTAGTTACTCATGGCCCTAGACCCGAGGAGAAAGAGCAAAATTAGGTGCAAGTCCTATTTCTGCACACACTTCTTCCTGGGATTCCACAGTCCAGTGGGAGAAATAGTGAAGGTAGCATGCAGTGGAAGTGTATTCCGATCAGGGAGAAGCAGAGAGGCTTTTAGGTGCCGGAGCACAGGAGCAAATGTATATTGCTTTACTTCCACCTGGAGTCATCCTGGGCAAGCAGGGGCACCTTCCTGTGTGAGACGACACGTTTATCTGTGCAATTGTATCTATTAGACCTGCATCCTCTCTGGATCCTTATGGTGTGAGACTTTCATCCTGGGCAAGCAGGGGCACCTTCCTGTGTGAGACGACACATTTATCTGTGCAATTGTGTCTATTAGACCTGCATCCTCTCTGGATCCTTATGGTGTGAGACTTCAGTGGCAAGACCAGGGGGAGAGACACAAATACTAGATGGGAACAAGCATCACTAGGAAGATGCTACTCAGTTTGTACCTGTTCCATTCTTTCTTGGCCCTATTTCTCTGAGTTCAGAAGTCTGAAAAGTATAACACAAATTCACACTGCCAATTGACTGGAGCAGAATTTTGTGAGGGATCATGGGCTTATGGGCTTACTCCTACAATATCAGCTCTGAGTGGTTCTGTCCAAGGCATGGTTTCAACAAATGACCAGCAATATGTTTTGGTCTGATTGCCATTGTCTATGACTGAACAGATCTGTTGAAGATATTATTCATTCATATGTGGTAAGGCAAAGAAGAAATTCAGGTTTTAGACAGACATGCCAATTATTAAATATCTCATGTGGACATTGTCTTAGATCTCTGTGTTGGTTCCAAATAAATCATATGCTGTTTTGCCATATACGTACCATCAGTATGTTTACAAACAAAAACATGAAATGTGTGTAAGCCCTAAGAAGATGTTTCAACCACCTCCAAATGTCTCCTTCTCTAGTGTCTTTCCTATTTCTCTTCACCAGTTTTTGCCCTACCTGTCAGGACTGAAAGTAAAAACCATATGCCTTTCGTTTTGAAATAAGCAAGAATTTTAATTAGTAATTGTCCATAAAGATAGTTTTTAAAATCTTCTATCTCATTAAAATGAAAAAGAATTCAATCTACTTGATTCAATGTGCAGACAGATGTCTACACACATTCTTTCTTATTGTTTTATTTTTCTTTATGCAATGTTATTAGAAATCCTAGTATTTTTTTATGCACAACTTAAGATACTGTCAGAAAAGTTTAACAAAACATTTATGAATGTTTCTGTCTACAGTTCAGGATAACAGTGAGTTGTTTTCCAAATCTGGCAAGATGAAAAATAAAATTATCTGCAGGTTCAATTATGAAAAGATAAAAAGAAAGATTTGCAAAGTGACTGAAAGCTGAGATTGTGAAATCATCTTACAGAGGAAGAAGAGTGAGCCAGGCTTTACTGTAACTGACCGACAGCACTGAGGTCTCTCAATATAAAATATGTCCACTAGAAAGGGATTTTCTAAGAGAATCCATGACTACTGGGAGACCTCTTGGCTGACATCTTTCTGGGCTGCTCTTAGTGATGATGAAAAATGCGAGAGGGTCAGTGCTGCCAATACTTGATGCTGTTATTGTGCTGATACTGCCTTATCTGACATTTCTACTCTCTGCTCTCCACCTGCAGTGCAGTGAATGCTACATACAAGAGACAATGGAGATTACCAGTGTCATTTAATTAATATCTGGATAGTGACTAATCCAATATAGGTGTGAGACTGGCCCGAAAGCACGAATCTTACTTGTTGGGAAGCCTCATCTCGCAAAGAACAGGAGGCAGAGATCGTTGCAATAAGCAAGAGGTTTTTATTTCAGCATGCTGGGGTCGCCCTGTTTTCAGGACAGAAGTGGCCCCGAGCTCTTAACACAAGCACTTTTTATACAGTTTGGTAGGCAGACTTTGGCAACAGG
>NW_007732113.1:98478-99895 GCF_000696425.1 Galeopterus variegatus | reverse complement strand
GACACGGAAAAAGACAAAAGACAAAAAAAAAAAACCTTGCGCAAGCTAATTACAGAAGCAGAAAAGCCAGTCAGTTAATATTTAAGTGTGGGGGAAGGAGTTCAGGTCCGTTCAGGTCCACATACGGCCGTGGCAAACATGGGGGAGGATTTCTGGCTTAAGCTCAGTGATGAACTAGGGTCTTCTTTATCGCTTCCTCTCCTATCTAACTTTTGGGAATGTACCACTCCCTGGATGGGTAGAATTGGGGTGGGGGTGGAAGTTAGTGAGAGTTCGCAGTGGTCTCTGGGTCCACTTTCTCCCAGGAAGAGCAGAGTGCATGAGACCTGGGTATATACTTTTAATGCTCACTCACACCCCTGTTAGAAATTGATTTCAGATTCAAATTAATCAGATTATAGGTAGTATCTCAATATGAAAATGTAATTTGCAGTCTATGTAGGTCATCTCCTTGTAAAACTATCTATGTGGATGTAAAAAATAGACACAGACATTATTTATCATATTTAACTATTAAATGTATGGAAAAATTCTGACGTATAAGGATAAGAATAAAATCTAAATGGTTATGATTTATTTTCTAAGGGGAGAAAGTATGTGACAGGGGATTTTCCACTTCTGATTTATACATCTCTGTCATTTGAATACTTAAACATTCACATCTATAAACTTACTTAAAAAAATTTCAACATAGATCTATAATTTCAAAAAATTCATTAAATGTGTTAAAATGTTAAAAATGTTCTTTCATTCTTTTATATCCTGTGATGATGATAGATTTTTGTTATATTTATTCATTCATTTATTCTTTAAAGAACTTCTGTCCTCCAAGGGTAACACAGCAAGTATAGAAGATAAGAGTTATGAAATATCTTTTCAAGCCATGGTGAAGTGATCTACACCTGGGGAATGAGCCGTAAAGTTGAGAGACAGATTAATTTCACATTTTCAACTTATTTCTGCTTCTAAGGACAATATGGCAGTGAAAATTCAGTAACACAACACTTAGACAAAAATTCTAGGACTTTGCATGGTGGATTTACATAGTGGATATGTAGGAATTAATTTTAAATACTATAACACCCTCATCACTTTTTCAGTATTACTATCATAGTATTTCAGCTCCACCACTGAGGTCATTATTTATACGATCTTCCCTATTCTCTGAGCTGTGTGGTTCTACAAACTGTGGTGAAGACTACACAAGGAGCTGTTATCTGTTTACCACATTATTACATTACTAGAAAATTCATCTCATAGAATTAAGAAGTGAGGACCTCAGTAATTTGAAAATATATCAAAACAAAAACAAATTTAATAAGTAATGCTAGGGTATATTGTAATATAGTCTATTCTTGGTATTTTGTTCAAATGGCATTTACATACTCAGTGACTCTGGCATGTTTCTGAGCTTCTC
>NW_007732113.1:94333-98425 GCF_000696425.1 Galeopterus variegatus | reverse complement strand
ACAAAAACAAATTTAATAAGTAATGCTAGGGTATATTGTAATATAGTCTATTCTTGGTATTTTGTTCAAATGGCATTTACATACTCAGTGACTCTGGCATGTTTCTGAGCTTCTCCGAATTTCATGCTGGCCCTAAAATTCATCGTAGGAGTCAGATAAACTGGAGGTAATGGACTGTAAGCACACTCTAAATCCTCAAGTGTGAATCAAAAAATGCCATTTATCATTTTATTACTGTTCACTTTTAAACATTATTATGAGATTTTCCTGTTTTTCTTTTCTAAAAATTAATATTTTAGCAATATATAATTAGAGAACTATACCTAAAATATAATATAAACATTGTTTTGTATTTTGTGGCTCCAACAAGGCAATTTCTTTTAAGGCCATCTTCATCAGAAACAAAAATCCAATATTTCCTCCCTCCCTTCCTTCTTTTTCCCTTCCCTCTTCTCTCCCTGTCTCTTCCTGTCACCCCATTTCTGAAACCCTGTATTTTCCTGAGGTTCTAGCAGTGACACTAATGGATTTTTTCTTTTTCTTTTTTTTTTTTTTTACTTTTCATGGGAGTTTCATTTTCATGACAGCCAGTGAATGTGATATTTTTCTTTAAATGGTGAACATTTTGCTGACATCTGTTCTGTGACAAAATGGCTTTAAGTGCAGCAATTAAAGCTCGGATCAGGCTGCCGCGTTTGCCATTGCTCTCTGTACAGCACCCACTGGGCGTGCGATGTTCCCTACCGTTGGGGTTAGTACTCTGATTTCGATCTGTCGATTATTTGGCTATCTTTATTTTACCTGGGCAGGAAATAACCCTAATTATAGTTGATTTTAACAGCAGCACATTTAAATTTTATGAAACATACTAAAAATGATAGCAAAGAACATAAAAATTACAAAAAGTTGAACACAATGAAAAAATTGAATGAAATTGTAAGGTTCTTTCAATTCCCTTAAAAAGATAAAGTGATTTTCTATATGGAATTCATTTATATAAGGTAAAAGCTTGTATTCTAAGCTTAACCAAATGTAAATTTAACAATTTCATACCCTTATTAGAACTCCTACAACAAATATACAGTTACTCTATTAAATAAAATATTATATTAAATATTTAAAACTCCTTTAAAAAACAAAAACAAAATTAATGAAGGAAATTAAAAATAAAAAAGATGTTTGTGATCATGTGTTGGATCATGAGACAAGATGAAAGAATGGGCTTAAGCTGGAAAAGAGAAAAGTTTTAAGAATTTTACTAAGATATATAGTTTATAGGAATCACTCTTTCTATTTAAACATCTTTATGTTAGAGCTGAATGACAACTGATTATTTAAGCCAAATAGTACTCAACTTTCTCTAATAAGCTTTTAAATATTTATCACAATATTTTAAAGAAATATTGAGTATTTAGTAAACATTAATGATGTTTGTAATGATGTGAAATAGGACCCCAAAATCTAAGGATGTGGGCAGCAAACTGATTTTTTTCAATATATCTAATCAAATGAATAACAGATTTTTATTGTTTTGTTTTGCTTTTGTTACCAAACCGAACCCGAGTCCACTCATGTGATGTGCAGCCAAGACAAACACTGAGAACCAGGTTTGCAGTGAAAGGAAGCAGGTGTTTATTGCAGGGCACCAAGCAGGAATAAGTAGCTAATGCTGAAGGCACAGGTGGCTGATGTGCAAAGGTTCTTAGTGGCAAAAATTGTGGGTAGGGGTCCAGGGGTGCGTGATCAGGTGTTTATTGCAGGGCACCAAGCAGGAATAAGTAGCTAATGCTGAAGGCACAGATGGCTGATGTGCAAAGGTTCTTAGTGGCAAAAATTGTGGGTAGGGGTCCAGGGGTGCGTGATCAGCTCGTGGACAGTTCTGATTGGTTGAAGCTTGTGTAATCATAGGATGTTCTTGGAATCTCAGTGATCCGCCATCTGGCTTTGGTTCATCTGTGGTCTACATGACCGTGCTCAGCAAGGGAGTCTCAGTTCCCCTCCACCTGAGGCTCTGAGTTCCTGGAAAATAACTCATGGATATGCATCAGGGATGTTACCTTTGGATCTTAGGGAACAAAACCATCTTGTGACTCTCTGACTTATGTGTTGGATTATTGTTTAAGCTATTATTACTTTCAGCCTATCTGGTTCTTTAGTTCTGTGTGCATTTTTCTAGTTTAATGATAAAGTAGCAGTTTTAGATTTCCCAGTGCCTTGAGCCTTAGAGACTTTTGTCTTAGAGGAGGGGAATCTGGGGAAGGTTCCCAGGAATGGGGTGTTTACCAGCCTCACTTTTGGTTTATTTACAAATAGGTTTGGAATTGATGATATCTACATTATTAACTTAATTAACCATTGAATTTCATTTATCTAATAAATCTTTTGTTCTTGTTTTCTATTTTCTTTATCATTTTCCAGTAGTATTGCCAGGGAAAATAATAAGTATTATTATTTAAATATTATTTAAATGTTATTATCATTAAAATAATAAATGTTATAAATAATAAAAAATATGAATCTCAGATTTTAGTAATATAGTGAAACTGTTTCAGCTTCTAGATACAGATCACTAAATTCATGAGTTTATCATCACAGATCAAATGTTTTGCTAATTATAAATCCACATTTAATTAAAAAACATGGTACAGTTTTAATTTTTAGCATGATTTGAAAATTCTTTATCAATTTTTACTAAATATTAAGTTTTAAGACCCTGACTAAATAAGTACAAAGTTTTGCTCTTTCAGTCAGCTCTTCTTCCATATAGAAAATTATTACAGAAAATTATTATAGTCCTCAATAGTAGACAATTTTTAATTGCATAGGTCATGATTTTTCAGTGAAATTAACAAAAATATATTGGATTGAGTCAAGGAAAATCTCAGAAAATGAGATATTCCTAAGTATAACAATGTAGTAATATTCAATTTATAATAGTTGTGAGGGACCCTATGGAATTCTAATTTAATGAAAATTCTGATTCAAATAGAATTTGTAAAAAAGTATGAGCTCTATTATTAACCTCCCAAAAGTCTTTCTCAACAGTGTTTTTTAAATCACACCTGCTTAAAGAAGAGAGTGTGATAATTTCCTAAGCATTTCAAGTAAATTCTCATGTATGTACCAGTAATAATAAAAAATAAAGCATTCTAATCAGTTCTGTGGTAATTGTTCTACATAAATAAATGTTGTTCAGAATAATGTAGATTTCTGTTTAATAGCTAACTTGAAGAAATTCTTCAAAACCCAGTATGCACATTAAGGGAAATGAGTGCAGTTGGTTCAGTGGATAATTCTGAGGCTTAGAGAAAGACAGCATCTTCACATTCGAAGATTACACACCAGCTATTTTTACATTGGTCTGATAATTGTCCTTAGGGGAGTCTTTAAGTTCTTTGGATGTTGCTGAAAGGTTATATGTTTGAAAATGTACAAATTCTAGTGGCTATATTTTGCCCGAAAATTGGAGTCTGCTAAAGAAATCGGACAAAAATGTTTCAATTTAAAACATGCATTTAAACTTCCAAACCAATGCTTAAAATATAAGAATACACACAAAATTCATGGGAATGTCCTGAGAATACTATTTTTATAATGTTGAACATGATATGATAATAGTTCGGCATTTTTTGAGTGCCTACTTCAAGCACCAGAACTTGTGATTTATAAACATCTCATTGAATCCTTACCTTACTCTTTATGAGTGAAGTTGATTTCCACATGGAAACTTGGAGGGCACACACCTCTTGCTGGAAAATTGTTAAGTCAGTTGATCCTCCCTGGGAGTTAACTGCACTTGCAACTCACTTCAAACAGGTCAACTGGGCTGATTGTTTTCACAAATGACTAATCTGAAAGCCAATGTTAGTGGATCCACGGATTTGGCACTGGATTGACCCACAACTATTTTATTCATTATTCTTGATGGAAAAAAGAATATATCTCTAAAAGATAAAGAGTTCTTTATTTTTTAAAGTATGTAAAGGCAAATTCAGGAGGGAATTTAAATTACAGGACAACAGTTTATGTGCCAGGAAACTTGGACTTCTCTTTGCATGGCACTAAGGAGGGCTCACCGAGACTAAAGCCATT
>NW_007732113.1:91552-93359 GCF_000696425.1 Galeopterus variegatus | reverse complement strand
TTTCTCTCTTTTACCTTTGTGGAGAGGTTTTCTGGGTTGGCAGGAGATTTGTTGTTAATAGGATTTCTGCAATACCTCCATTCTGCCATCAGGCAGGAATTTACCTCACAAGTGAACAAATGTGGGTAGGTAGGGCCTCTAAAATGCACATCAAACTTTCTAACTGGTGAGGGTGGTGACAATTCAGTCATTCCTTTTTATAGTCAAGAAGATAGTTTAAATACACTAAAAGATACTCCCTCTGTTGGTAGTAATCTTGCCCTGCACCTTTTTTTTTTTAACATAATGGGTTCCCATGTTGCTGTAATGAGCATAGGTTTTGTATGGATTGAATTGCACCCCCTCAAAAAGATATGTTGAAGTTCTAGCCCCTGGTACCTTAGAATATAATTGGCTAAGTTAAAATGAAATCATATTGGAATAGGGTGAGCTCTTAATCCAATAAGGCAGGTGTCCTTATAAGAAGGCGAGAGCAACGTATGATGACAGAGGCAGATACTGGAGTAGTATAGTTGCAAGCCAAGCAACAGAACGACAGGATCTACAGCCACCACCAGAATCTAAGAAGAGGCAAGAGAGGATTCCCCTACAGATTTCAAAGGAAACGTGACGCTGCCAACATCTTGATTTTGGACTTTTAGTTTCCAGAATCGTGAGAGAATGAATTTCTTTTGTCTTAAGCCTCTCAGTTTGTGGTACTTTGTATGGAAACACCAGGAAATTAATAGGATTCTTTTCCACTCCAGTTGGGTCCTGGTGACATCACAAAAGGACTTCATTGCTTTGAAAGAATTTTTCCTTAGCTCCCACCTGAAACACTCGTGTGCACATCAATGTATTCTGCAGTTATATAGGAAATGCCCTAATGCAATTCTTCGATTCAAAGTCTCCCTTACTTAAGGTATTTTTAATCCTTTCTAATTTTTGATTTGGGGTGCCAATCCCTCTCTTCCTTCATCCCTATCAGAATCTATTTGTGCACAAAGATTCTATGTCATACTATTGCTTAAATCAACTTTCATATGTGTTATGTCAGCAGAGTGGTCTGTGGACACTAATAGTACCATAACTGTTTTAAAACCCACCTACAAAAGAATATCTGTTTAATAAACTCAGCTCCCCCCAAATGGATATCAGTTGGCTGGTTTCTACTACTAGAAAATTGCTTGCCTTGGGGATGTCTTAGTCTGTTTTGTGCTCCTATAACAGAATACTACATACTGGGTAATTTATGATGAACAGAAATTTATTTGCTTACAGTTCTGGAGATTGGTTAAGTCCAAGATCAAGGGACCAGCTTCTGGTGAGGGCCTTCTTGCTGCAGACACATAGCAGAAGGAATCGTGGTGGAAAAGCAAGAGAGAGAGAGAGAGAGAGAGAGAGAACACATGTGTGCAACAGGAGGCTGAAATCATTCTTTTATAAGAAACCTACTTCTTTAATAACAAACCCACTTCCACAATAATAGCATTAATCCACTCATGGGGGTGATGTCCCCATGACCTAAACCCTCTCATCAGGCCCCACCTTCCAACACTATCACACTAAGGATACAGTTTCCAATACATGAACTTTTGGAGACACATTTAATCCATAGGAAGAAAGAATTGATTTTCTCTTCCTTTGGCCTTAATTTTGCATGTTTCAACAGAAAAGTTAACTAAATGAAATCTTTCAAAGTTCATATACATTATACACTTACCAAGAAATATTTTACTCAACTTCCAAATTAGTAAATATACCATGCATATTTAGATAATTAAGGATAGAAAATAGAAATTCTGTGATTTTTAATTGCAAAGATTTT
>NW_007732113.1:88342-89731 GCF_000696425.1 Galeopterus variegatus | reverse complement strand
ATGAAAACTCCAAGTCCTATTGTCTACGGTTCTGATAATTTGGAAATCTTTACTTTTTCATGTTTTTAAAGACAATATCCTGCACTTGAAAAGATTTTTATAGAGTTAATGTTTTCCTTACCCATCCTTCTGTGTATTACCATCTCTTAAAAAGCATTTCTAAGTATTTATGTTTGCATAGAGCTATTCTGATGTCATAAAAAGAGAATCTTGTAGACTGACATTTACCTTTTTAGGAAAGTTAATTACAAGAAACAAGCCTGGACGTGAATTTATCTGTGGTATTAATTATTTTGTATCATTCCTCAAGCCAACTAATTTTAGTGTTTATAGATAGTAATATAATGTAATACACACACACACATACACACAAACACATTTTTTTGTTGTTGTTGTTCAAGGACTGAACTTTTATGGCCAAGTATCATAAGGTGACCTTGGGTCAATTACATGATTCCTCTGAGATTGAGTTTTTGTGTCAGTAAAATGGGAATGATACCCTCACTCTTGAGGTTCNATCACTTCCAAGAATGAGGGTGGTCACATATTGATGATAGCACCCATCGGCATGTGGATGTGAACCCCAAGAAGCAGAATTAGAGGCAGAGACAAGGGGTGGTAGCAAGAAAGAATTCAGTCCATTGTTGCAGAACATGAAGGGAGCAAATGAGTGAGTTACTGAGTCCACCAAGAGAGCTATTTTTCTTCACGGATGGGGGTTAAACTGACCCAGAACATGTGCGCCATAAAGGTCTCTGCTACGTTTATACTGGGTGCATCTAAACTATAGTTTGCTCAAGAAAACACTTTAAATTTTCCGTATTTTCCTATGGTGATGTTAAAACTTTCCAACACAGGGTAAAATGAAGACAGCTAGTGAAAGAGTAAAGACTTTCTCTTTNTCCTCTGAGATTGAGTTTTTGTGTCAGTAAAATGGGAATGATACCCTCACTCTTGAGGTTCCTGTGAAGATTAAAAATAGCATAGGTTTTACAAACACTTATTCTTTATAGTCATATCCTATAGGGAAAATGGTAAAACTATGTTTATTCTTCATGGGTTTCTTAATAACTCCAGATTTCATATAAGTTGATTTATTTTTCTATGATAGCAATGAAAAGAAAAATAATATGTAGTTTTTATTTATTTACACCTAATGTCTGAAGGAAGTTTAACATTTTAAATAGAATATGAAGGAATAAATTAAGTAAAAACTATGCAAAACCTGTGCACTGAAACTACAAAATGCTGATGAAATTAAAAAGGCATAAAAAGTGGAAAAATATACATGTGATCAATTAGAATAATCAATATTGTTATAGTGGTGATTTTATCCATAGATTCAATGGACTCTAGATTGACATCTTTGCTGTCTTTATTTATTTATTT
>NW_007732113.1:85103-87313 GCF_000696425.1 Galeopterus variegatus | reverse complement strand
TGGTGCCTAGGAAATTCAAATGGGAAAGAATAGTCTTTCTAGAAAACGGTGCTGGAACGACAGGATGTATGCATGAAGAAGAAATGAATTTCTACATTTACCCAACTCTATATGCAAAAAGTAACTGGAAATGGACCGTAGAACTAAATGTTGGAAGTAAAACTATAAATTATGGAAGAAAACATAATAAGAGGACTGAGAATGATGATCATCTTTTGAATGGTTTTCAAGTGATAATGAGAAAAGAAAAAGTTGAGATCTCTGATGTTGACAACCCTTTTTAGGCATTTTATAATGAAGGGGGACAGATAAATGACATAGTGTCTAGAGCAGGCTATAGAGTCAAGGGAGAATATACAAACACATATATGCATACCTATTGCTTTGTGTTACTTCGCCCCCCACGGATTTGTCACCCCATTTCCCCTGGGTGATGGAGATTCAAAGGATTACTTAAAGTCCATCTCTTCTGAGCAGTGAGAAGCCCCGAAGTGGTTAACTTTCCTGGGACCCTCCAGCAAGAGGGACCCTTCCTTGGGAAAATTAATGCTGAATTGGGGTTCTCTTCCTGCATTTATTTTCCAGACCAGGAAGTTATAGGAAGAGACATAGGTGGGGTTATAGTTTAACATTATAGGCTGGTAACTTTCAGTGAAACAAGCCAGGTAACATTCCAGTAAGGCAATTAACAAAAGCTTGATCTTAGCAAACATTCCTTCTTATGGCAATTTCTCAGCATCTTTACATAACAATCAGTAACTAGTCTGTCTTTGAGCCAGCAACCTGCTGTGCCACAAATCTTTATCTTACACCAGAGGCTTATAGCCTGAGGAAAATTTCCTGTCCTTGCAAGGTCAATATTTGAAACTGCAAGACTTTGGAAAACCAAGCCCTGTGAAGTACATTTGCTTTATAGTATATTCCACACATACCCACATACACACATACATATACACACGCAAACATATATATGTAGACATACACACAAACATACAGATACACATATTAGTTTGGATGATACTACCATGAGTGTAGATTTTTTTTGCTGATAATCAATTAATGAGCAGTTTGACCTTTGGCAAGTAATTTAACCTGTCTTTTTTCAGCTTAAAATGGGATAAAATCTTGCTTTTGAGTTTGTCCTGATGACTAAGTTATCTAAGGTAATGTCTACTTGAGTGCCTAGCAGGAAGTCTGGCTCAGAGCACTTCCTGTATGAATGTAAGTCTTCATTCCATGATTTGCTCCTTCAATGAATAAGCCAATATACAATGGCTGCACATCTATCTGGTGTGAGAAGTGCTGGATGTGCAAACACAAATCACCCTGGATCCATTATGTCCCAAGGAAGGCCATGGTCTTCATGGAGAGTACCAGGTTGATTAAAGTTAACTAATTAGGAGATCCATTTAATGAATATTTTCTATGATTTCCAGTCCAAAAAAAGATCACCTTTCCTGATCAACTTATGTACTTTAGATTTTATTACTATGAACTTACACTAATATTTGATGACTGTATCTCAATTAATATTCACGAAAAGTAAAAAAGGAATTACCTCATCCATAATAGAATTGCACAAATAACTTTTAGTCAATTAACCATTTGACAAAATTTAGTCTGGTGATTCTGGATCTATTTCTGGGTCCATGTCTCTTCCCCATAAAAGTGACTCTATCAGGAATGTACAGTTGGTTGGGTTGAGTGGATGCTGGGCTGGATTCTCCTCCCCAGTGGTCTGGGGGCTGTACCCCCACTACGCAGGCTGGACTTCAGCAGGCTTTGAGAATTAATGTTCTAATATTGTTCCCAGGGCACTCAACCCTTAACTCAGTGTTCTACATAGTTCAATGTATTAGGTGTCTCCAATTGTTCTTCTCCTGTTTGTTATCTTTTTAATTATTTTAATTATTTAAAATCCATTTTCTTATTTCTCATTTAATTAAGAATGATTTCAAATAAGTATTTTTTAATAATTGAAAGGGTATGTCTCAAAAAATCCAGATATTACTTTTTATTTGTTATATATGTTCTCTTGATATGAGATGAAATTATGAAATAAAAAAGCTGATATTTAAAGAAAAATGGTAATATATCTTAATATTTACAGTGTGTATAATATATATGCATATTTATGTACATATTTTAGTGATGCTTTTTTTCTACTTTTCCTATGGGTGAGAGTTTATACTGCCAAGTTCTTTAACGAG
>NW_007732113.1:82858-84917 GCF_000696425.1 Galeopterus variegatus | reverse complement strand
AGTTCAATGTATTAGGTGTCTCCAATTGTTCTTCTCCTGTTTGTTATCTTTTTAATTATTTAAAATCCGTCTCAAAAAATCCAGATATTACTTTTTATTTGTTATATATGTTCTCTTGATATGAGATGAAATTATGAAGTAAAAAAGCTGATATTTAAAGAAAAATGGTAATATATCTTAATATTTACAGTGTGTATAATATATATGCATATTTATGTACATATTTTAGTGATGCTTTTTTTCTACTTTTCCTATGGGTGAGAGTTTATACTGCCAAGTTCTTTAACGAGAATTTAAATTTAAACTCATTTCAACCACTGAAATAGGGAATTTATTAATTATTAATCCCATTGTGTTAATAAAAAATATAGTTACCATGGATTTATGCTACTTAGTTATAATACTTAATATAGGGCTTGGAGAAGTCTTATTTTATAATTCCCTGGCGTAATACAACAAATACACTAGTGTATAGTGGCCGGGCCAGGCTGTAACTTTGAAAACACGTGGAGCCAAAAGGATGGAGCCTCTGGGAGGTTTTGTGGGCTGGCTCCTCCCTGGCACAGTGGTGGGTGGGGCTGAGCCACACCCCGGGCAAGGACAGCAACCCCTGCAGATGTGGGGCCAGTTGACCGGGGACTGGGGGACTTGAGAACGCACATGTCCATCCAGATCTGAGTTAAGCAAATTTTAGGTGCGACTAAATATTTATCCCCACATGAGGGTGTTTAAATCAGAGTTCCTGGAAAAGTTAGTGGATTGGTCTTAGTTTACTACTCAATGAAATTTTGTGTTCCCATTGAGAGGTGGAAATGGAACTTTGTCAGAGATGCAGTCGTAACAATAAAGTGAACTTCAGGATTGAACCCATGCACCTGGGCTCTATTAAATTTTGCCTGGGCGTGTTGCCTGGCATGGAGGCATGCGTTCAAACACACCACTTGTTATTTTATTTATTTATTTTTTAATCTTTTATCCAGAGGTAATTTATCTTTCCATATGGTGGCATTTTATTCTCCGCAAAATTCTTATTCCCATTTTCCCACAGCTCCTTACCCCATATTATGCTGAATGTCACAGATGGCACTGTGGCTCATGAACACACCACTGAAATGTCCTGGTCATCTCCTCAGAAATTAAATTTAAAACAGATGACGTGTCTTAATTCATATTTAACACCTCTTCTATTGTTTGTTTTCACTTTGATTAGCTGTATCTCGACGTTTCTAGGTAGATGTATTTGTCCTTTATAATTTAGGAAATTTGGATGATTGCAAATAGATTTTCTATGTGTGTGACAGATTGTCAAAATCTGGGTGTATGGAAAGGTCTAACAAAACACAAACCGTGCCATTCTTGAGCTACCCCAGAGTTTCCTCAGCTCAAGCAATTTCCACTCAAGTGATGCCATTCCTTACTATAAAGACAAGACTGAAATCTCTAATTTCAATAAACCTAACTTTTATATTATGGCTCCTAGAAGCATAACAATAATAATATCTGACTACAGATAAAAATCTATAAACATTATTAAATACCTGGCTCCTCATTGGTATTCTCTGTAGTAGAAAGCAGCAGATTTGTCATAGTTTTATTTTAGGATTTCTTTGCACCAGGCTTATTTCTGGGAAAGGTAAGATCAGTGATGCCCAGTTTATGTAAGGATATGCTAAAACAGTGGATGCCTTTGGATGTGGATATTTTATTATTCTTCTAGGAGATAAAGGAATACCTCCAACTTCAGATTCCATGGCTGCACTGTAATGACTCAGACATGAGCCTCAGCCCTTCTCCAATTGGGCCAACAAAAGTACCTTCAAACAAAGAGCACTGCTAACCAGGTGGACTTCAAGTACGGCTTTGCAGGGAGAGATTTTATACCACACTCCAATGAAAACAGTCAGCAGTCCCACTTGGACATTTGTGTACTGCCTGGTCTCATTCAGACCCCAGCCACTGGGGCTGCTCTTCAGCCTTCATCTCCCACAACAATTGCTAAATAAATTCAGGAATGGACAAATCTATGATGGGAATTCATGGGGAGGCATACATGTTAAAA
>NW_007732113.1:71294-82631 GCF_000696425.1 Galeopterus variegatus | reverse complement strand
TGAGAGATTTTATACCACACTCCAATGAAAACAGTCAGCAGTCCCACTTGGACATTTGTGTACTGCCTGGTCTCATTCAGACCCCAGCCACTGGGGCTGCTCTTCAGCCTTCATCTCCCACAACAATTGCTAAATAAATTCAGGAATGGACAAATCTATGATGGGAATTCATGGGGAGGCATACTTGTTAAAATGTAATCCTAACCTGCATGCATTTGAAACATAAGATATTGCAATCTCTACCTGGGGAAAAGTGGGAAAAAGTTAAATACATTTAAGTACAGTAAATATTTGCTATGATTGTATTACCCAATGCTGAATCCACTGTCTGACCTGGAAATTCTTGTGTTGATACAGAGCCAAGAGGTGTTCCATTCAGCCCCTTGTCTTGCCTACTGAGTTCACTTTTAATGCAACAAAATATCATGCATTTGGAAAATCTGTCACTGTAACAGACTTTCCAACTGTTCCTTTATTACCTTTTATATTAACTTAGAAAAGTTTAAAGAAAGATATGGAAAGAAATAATAGATAACTCACATATATAGTTGTCTAAATAAAATATTATTTTTGTAAATATAGACATTTTGGGGCATGTGAAATTCATATAAAATGTCTAATTTATTAAAATATGCATATTTTAAATAACTTACTTTAGACAGTATGTGTTTGGGGCATTTCTTGGTCTTTCAGCAAATTGAATAAAATGATGATCTGTGTGATCTAATATGTGAGCAACATATTACTATTGAAGCCCAATTTCACACTTTAAACAATTTCTTTGGATTATGTCCTTTTTTCGTGTTAGAAATCTGAGGGAAAAAACAAGTTTGAATATGGATTAACAGTGAGAAAAGCATATCTCCATCCTTGGCTTCTTTCTTTTTCTGTAATAAGATAATTTATTATACATACCTGTGGGGTACAACGTTGATTGTCATTAATCGTGTACAACGTGTGATGGTCAGAGCAGGACAGTCAGCCCACTCATCATCACAACACGCAGCCATTGCTTGTGTCTGGCTATCAATCCCCCACCAGCGCCTCTCCCACCCCTATCCCCTCCCCCTTTCCACCTCTGGTTTTCTAAAAGTTCAATGTATTACCGTGTTCCTTGTTTGTATTTTGTTTATTTTGCCTGCTCATTTCACTGACTAGGACACATAAAATTAGTACAAAACAAATTTCCATGCAGGAATGGGGTAACAAATGGATGTAAAACATTGGATATTACATGTATTACAAAAGGTCATTGATTATGTGGGCAAAGTCTAGACAGGGAGACAGTAACTTCAGTGGAGGTGTGTCAGAGCCGGATGGAACTCCTGCCTGCCTGGGGAAGCCACAGGCACGAAGTGGCATGTGCTGGTCATCTGTGCCATTTGCAGCTCAGGAGAAAGTGTGGAATAAGGTGGGAATGAAGATGGGACCTCGCTTTAGAGTCGGAATTCCAAGCTTAGGAAGTTGAAATTAATCTGTTGATCTGTGGTTTAAATGCAAACATGTAATAATTTAAACCAAAAAGCAAAAAAATGGTCATCAAGGCTCCACCCCAGAAACACTAGGCAGAGTGTGGGGAGTGTGCTGAAGCAGGAGAGAAATGGAGCAGAGGAACGGCATGCAGAACTTTTGCAATGGCTAGTTCTGGAAGTGGTCTCCAAGTTGAGGTACCTGAGCCAATCAAGAAGGAAAATGTTTTCTAACCTGTATGAGCATTTATCTTTAAATCATCCTTCCAAAACTCATCCTTTGCAGCTGCTTCATGATGTACATAATATGGTAGCATTTGTGTATCTGTGTATCATTTATATTTAAATCCATGTAGATGCATTGTAAGGAGTTCCCAATAAGCACTTATTGGTGCAGGATGTAATCTGAGCACTGAGATTAGGCTGGTGATAGGGACAGTGGAGAGGAACGATGGATGCAGGAAACGTCCTGCAGGTGTAGGGAGCAGCTTGTCTAATGATAATTTTGACTTCTAAAGTGTGAAATGACACGAGTTTAGTGGAGTCCAAAATTAATAGCTTCTTAATATGCAGATTGTCAGAACTCCTTTTAAACAAAACCAAGCACAAAAATCTGCAAACTCAAATAGCTGAATTTTTTGGAAAAATTGTCCAGTAAATACTGTAATAATGTATTAATCATTAAAGTTGGATTTTGTAAAAAAAAGATTACCAAGAGACAAGTGAATGAGTTTACAAATGGGCACACCTTTATTTGCAGAAGACAATCAAGGATACACTAGGTTCACCTAATGTCTGAAGCTAAATTTAACTGTTTTTTTGTCCATTCCAAAATTAAGTCACAGATCTATTAAACTCTAGGAAAATTTGATTAGTCTGATCTTCGTCTTTACAGGATAACTAATGTAGTTAAAATACAGCCAATTCTTCACTTTAAGAAAGACTTTTGACTTTGGGTTCTTCCATTTAGTGAACTTCCCTAGTACATTCAAATATAAATCAATTTAAAATATTGTAATTTGCATAAAATTCTTCAGAAGCAGATCTGAGAGATCCTTCACTATGGAGTCTCAAGGTATGAATAAATTTAGGATTCTAGTTTAAATATCAGAGATACTAAAAAAATATGCTCACCTTAGAGATCAGTTGAATCCACATTTTTCTCTTCTAAGGCATGACATACATATATTACCAAAGTTGGCTTATAAAAGAAAAGCCAACATAGCTAGAATACTTAAACTGTGAGTTGAAGGAACTAGGTGAGTGCTAATAGCATCAGAAAATAAAGTGAATAATTCTGGGAACAACATAGGATGTCTTTAATAACAGGACAAAAAGCCTATGTGTATGCAAAGCTTACTGCAATGGTTTTCACTATCACAGTAAGTCTGAAGAAATCTCCCTTGCTTCTTAGTCATTCTTCGATTTGAATCTATTCCATTAAAACATGAAATGTTACAACAAAATTAATGCATGGCCTTAAATATCTGCTTATCAATGACCTCATACTCCTCAAGTCATACCATTAATGAGTTTCCTTTTTAGCACCTGAAAATACTAAATTGGGTTCAAACAGTTGCATGGTTTTAGCACATGAAACAGCTCATTGGTAACCTGCCACATGATCATTTTGCATGGAAACACGTCAATTCCCCATGCCTAACATTAAAAGTCCACTCGTAAAGTGCTCCATAAGAAGGCTCCTCCAGAGCTGTTTTGAGGATTTTCAAATTAGGTTTTGAAAGTCACTGTTGCTCAAAAGGTCATGCAGTCCATCTTCTCTGTTTTTCTCATCACTGTGTTAATGAAGAGTTTGCAATGTTATCCTACCACGGGATGACCCTTCTCTCCAGGCTTTAAAAAAATCAATTAAAAAAGGCTTTCGTGAAGTATCATTGCAAACTAAAAAATGAAAGATCAAAACACATTCGCTCTTACTTATGTCCAAGAGTTATGCCTTTAACAACAATTAACGTTGTTTTCTACCTGATGTCTTTGGCCTTCTTGAGAAAGCTGGGATCAAAGCTGGAGTTAGTCTACTTTTGAGGCTCCATGGAAAGGGTAGACTACAAAATAGAGAAAGAGAACCTTAATGCAATATCACATTTCTCCCTGGGATTGTTTCCTTACTGAGTTTGTTATGGCAGAAGTCGCCAAAAGGAAATGCAAGCACTTGGAGAAACGGAGAAGTCAGATGATTTATTATGCCAGCAGTCAGTCTCAGGGAAACTACGGTTCCGAAAACCTGAGCCCCGACTGTAGGGAGAACTAGGGTTCTATACTTTTCTTGAGCAAGCAAGAAAGCTTTTCTATTGGTTCTCTGTTTGCATCCAGGCAGAGACACCCAAATTTGGGTCTTCACCAGGTGGTCAAATGTGGGTAATGGACTTTGGGTAGGGGGCTTCAACAGGTGGGCAAACTGGGTTATGGGGATGGAAAATGTGGTCAGGGGGCTTTCTGCAGTGGGGGCTGGAGAGCAACTCTGTCTCTCATTCACACAGGGAAAGCTGACAGGCTGAGGTTAGCTCAGTCTCACCCATACAGGAAGAGCAAAAACTGACAGGATGGCTAACCGCAAAGTCACAGAGCTTAGAGCTGCATCTAGTTGTCGATGCTGTTAACTCTTAACATAACTTTAAACATTTCTTACAAGCAAGCATATTTTTAACTGTACAACTAAAACAAGGATTAAAATAGGGGAAGGACAAGGAATTCAGCCACTTCAAGTTCTCACATGAACGTGCCCTGCCATGCCTGAAATGCACCCAGAAAAGGAAACAGGCACCCAGTCTTTCTTATCCCTAATACAGGTAGCAAGAAAGAGAACTTCTTTTTTCTTGCTTTGCAAAACAATGTCCTCACCACTTGTAAAGGAACACAATTTGGTTAATAGTCTCTTCTTTTTATTTTAGGAAGCAAATAATAAAGTGTAGAAAGGAAAACCAGATGCATCTGCTCCAATATTGTCATTTCTGACAATTTGGGTGGAAGCCATCTCCTCCATATAAACATAAGAAAGGGACAATATGGGTAAGTTACTGTACTATAGGAGAAAGGTTATATTAAGTAGTATACCAAGGAAACTAATCTATAACCATTAAGTGGGATAATTTCCAGGAATGTGTGAATGGGTCAATTTGAAGAAATCCATTAATGGAGACCATGATATAAACAGATCTGAAGGAAAAAATCCTATGATAATCTTCATAGATGCCGGAAATATGTTTGGTATCTTTCAACTTTCAACACACATTCATATAATAAATAGGAATTGGCATACATGCTGAAATATATATATATACACCTATGTATGTATGTACACACATGTAAAATCAAACAAAAGAAAGTGATTAAAGGCATAGGATTAGAGTACAAGAGGCAAGACTATATATATATTGCAGGTAATATGACTTTATGTTTAAAAATTCACAGCAATCAGTGAAAAATTACTACAAAAATAAAAGAATTTAGTAAAATAGCAGATTATATAATCAATAATCAATTTGTAATAACCAATAACTATATAATATACATGTATACATATAGAGGGAAAGCAAATAGAAAATATAATAAACTCATTTATAATACCAATAATTAATACAATACATAAAATGAAAAAAAGCTACGCATAAAATTAAACTTTAAACTCTAAAATCTCTTTAAGGACATGAATTAAATCTGAACAAAAATGAAGACATTCCAAGTCTATTCTTCCACTACTGCTCTTTTGAGAATATGGCTCAATGCTCATATACCTCTGTCCCACTAGGTCTCGGCACAGCCTGTTTGAACATAGTTAAGTGCTCAATAAATCTTGTGGAATTAGTGGATTACTGGATGTTCATGGGTACATACTTCAGCACTGAATCATTTGGAAAATGTCAAATGCTTAAAGTTTTACACACCATAAAAAGACCTGGTGGGATTTTCTTCAGATACAGAATTGACCTTTTAAATCGGTACAAATATATCTCACTTTAAAAGTAGATGATGTCAATGGAATACTACTCTGCTATAAAAAAAAAAAAAATGAAATACTACCATTCACAGCAACATGGACAGACTTACAGGATATTATACTAAGTGAAATAAGCCAGGCACAGAAAGAGAAATATCTCATGTTCCCACTTCTTTGTGGGAGCTAATAAAAATAAATAAGTAAATAAACAAACAAACGGGAGTGGCAGTGGGGAAAGAAGACACAACAATCACAACAATTCCTTGATTTTGTTAAGACAAGTGAACAGATATGATGTTGATGGGGGGAGGGGGAAGAGGAAAGAAGGAAAAGGAGGAATTGGTAAAGGGACATGAAAATCAACTGTATTGTATATTGATAAATTAAAATAAAAAAAGTAGATGATGGAATAATTCTGCATATTATGAAATAATTTCTCTCCTTATATAACGGTTTTACTTTAAATTTCCTTTAAATAGTAAGTTACTCTAGTAAGTTAAAATAATATCAATTGAATGATAAAGTTAAACCTGATTAAAACCAACTTTCTTGATAGAGTGATGCTTATTTTCTCATGCTTACTGAGGTATATGAAAGTGTAAGACAATTGAGATCAAATTTCTCAGGTCGACTTAGTCAAAACCTTATGAGACAATTATGATCTGGTTTTGATTCATTGTCTAGGAATCTCAAGCTTCTTTAGTGGTTAATTAAAGAGGTAATTAAACCTAAATGAGGTCATAAAGGTGAGACCCTAATTCCATAAGAATGGTGTTCTTATAAGAGGAAGAGACACCAGATCTCTCTCTCACTCTCATTGTGTACACAGAGGAAAGGCCATTTGAAAACGCTAAGAAGGTGGCTGTCTGAAAACCAGAAAGAGAGGCCTCACCAACACCCAATCCTGTTGACACCTTCATACTGGACTTCCAGTCTCCAAAGCTGTAAGAAAATAAATTTCTGTTGCTTAAGCCACTCAGCCTGTGATATTTTAACTATGGCAGCCTGAGCAGAATAATACAGATATTGCCTCCCATATTGCTAGAAAGTCTCTCTTACTGTAAAGTTAATTTTGATTTTTTTTTCATTGTTTTACAGTCATTTGTTGTTCAAAGCCTTAGTTTCATATGCTGTTCTAGACACTGGAAAGAGGCCTTCAGGAGTGTAATCTAGACTAGAGTCGGCAAACACAGGGCTCTCAGCAGCTGCAGCCCCTCCCACATCCTAATTGCTAATTGGTAACAACAACGTTCTCCACTGAAACTGAATTGTACATTAGAATCCTATTGAACACAGAAAGACTACCAAGTGATTGGATTAACAATGCACCAGGAGAAACTTGTTGCTGCCAGACAATGTGCATTGAATTTAACTTTCACCACACACTTAACCATCTGTGGTTTCCCCAGTAAGTTGCTGAATTTTCAAGAGAATAAAAAACTTTCAGCCTTGTTTATTTAACCAAATTCAGAATGTTTTTAATTTCTTCACTAGTTATTCTAATTTTGCATTTCTAAATTGCTAAAAATTGCCTCTTTATCATTTCTGCTGTATATTTTATTTTTCAAATATGATAATTTCTCTCTCTCAATTAAAAAATATTATTTTACTTATGAAACATGCATGAGATCAATTCAACACAACTGAAAATGCCAAAACAATTCACGGTTATTTTTTATTACTGTCAATAGTAATGTATTGTGGATTTATTTGAACACAGCAATAGAGCTAAATTATATATTTTAGGTATCTTACTTTGAACAATGAAAGATGACAAAAATATTATCATAAACAGCTTTTTCTGGACAACTTTGGATTATTTTCCTTTCTTATCTATAGTAAATAACTCGACAAGATTGACTAGGATATAAATGAATGAAAAGAAAATCTTGACTGTATTGCTTCTATTTTATTTCACTTTTTAAAAAAATTTTCAGCTTTTATTGGCAATTACTGAGATGTTTAGTTTTTATTATTAATGAAGGAAGTGGGATGGCAAATTCTACATCTGTTACATAAACAAAGGATTTGAATAAAAGACCCATAAAAACAAATAATAGGCAAATAAAAATTAATATTAATATAGACAGACTAATTCTAGATCTAAAAGAAAAAGCATAATATTTTATATTGATTAAATGATAATGTCCAAGAAGGACATATTGATTGATATACTAAGAAGGTATATTAATCATTAATTTTATTCAGTTAATAAATATGTTTAAAATATTTAAGAAAAAATTTGAGAGAAATACAAAGAAAATTTGACAAAAGTGCAATCATATCTATCTTGGAAATTCAGGGAATAATTTAAAAAAATGTGAGAATACTAAGGATTAGAGAAACACTTTTACATGGATAAGTAAATATCACATATATAACATTTTATATTCAGTAAATTTAAGAACAAGGTCTGTTCACATACACATGGATTGCTGAAAAAATTATCACATATATTTTCTGAATTCTAAAAAACCCCAGAAATTCCACAGGGTGCCATGTCTGGTCATATGCAATAAAGTTTAAACATGATAAAAAGGTAGAATAAAGAATATCCTGAAATTTTTAAACACACATTTCTAAATAGCTCTTTGTTAAAAGAGAAATTCAAATGAATAATTTAAAATTACTTATAAATGAACAAAAATTAGAATGCTATTTTCAAAATATGCAGAATGTTGTCAAAGCAGAGCACAGTGGAACATTTACAATTACAAATACATTTATTATAAAACAAAAAGAATGACAAGAATCTAAGACAACATCATAAAAAGCAGGAACATAACATCAAATAAAACAAAAGAATGTAAATGGGAAGACATAATAAGAATTTAAGTAGAAATAAATTATGCAAAAATTAATACAACAAAACTGGTTCTTTGGAAACGATAATAAATAACAAAAGCAATTGTCAAATTTGGAGGAGAAAAAGTGAGAGAAGACATAAATAAGCAAAATTGGAAACAAAGACTGAATGTGCTACGGATAGAGAGAATATTTAAAAATTTGAAAGGAAAACAACTTTACAATAACACATTTGAAAAACTAGACCAAAAAGTTGATTACTTACAAAAGCATACAAATTAGAAAAAATTTCCCAGGAATGGAGAAAATTTTAATAAGCTAGTAATCAGAAAACATTTAAAATAAATACATTTAGAAAAATAGTAAGAATTAACATACAAGATTATCAAGCCAATTCAATTTCATATTCAACTTATGCCAAATGTATTATCAGATGATCTGTCTCTTAGAAAAAAAACTGATAAATTTTACCTTAAAAAATTACTGTGGTGTACCAAAAAGGAAGAAAATAAAGCACATAAACTTAATGAAGCCAGGGGAATACTGATGAGGAAAAAAATAAAAATAAACCAACAGTAAAGAAAAGAATAGTGGAGGACAAATTGATTTAAGAAGGTTGATATTCAAATTCTATGTGAAATACGAACAAACCAAATTCAACACTAGGTGCTGAACACACATTTGCCTTTAGTCCTTAACTGTGTACTATAGAAATTACAAGACCTGAAAAGAAAAAATATATATAAGTAAAAAGGATTAAAATTTCAGGAAGGTAGCATTGTATTTACCAAAGATATAATTTATTATATAGAAAATCTATTAATTCTCCTTAATATATTTGCTGGTTTGCAAGTGGAGGTTGAGAGCTGAGGAGCTGATAAGAACTTCGGTGGTCTCACAGGAATAGGGGGAGAAAAATTAACAATTAGGGTCTGCCTAAATAGGAGAGTCCTAGTAAATACTTCCAGGCTTTTAGTTGAGTTTTCTAAAGAGTTACACCCAAGACACAAGAGAAAATCAAGGATGGATTCACCCTTAGAAAGATTAAAGCACTTCCCTAAATGAGTTCCATCCCTGATTGGATTGTGGCGATTACTCCCTACTCTAATCAGTGGTCAAAGGGGCTGAGAAGTGAGTGGTCTTATAAACTGAACACAAAAACTGTAGTTCAGGACTCACCAAGGAGTCCAGACCTTGAATTGGATGCTTTGAGTGGAAATAGTGTAGGAGTAAAGACAGACTACAAGTAGACCAATGTTTGAAAAGACCGAAATTAGGATTTTAAAATTTCATTTATGTTACATGACCTTAATGCTTATTAAAGGCAGAAGGACACCTTTAGGAGTCCAGACCTTGAATTGGATGCTTTGAGTGGAAATAGTGTAGGAGTAAAGACAGACTAGAAGTAGACCAATGTTTGAAAAGACCGAAATTAGGATTTTAAAATTTCATTTATGTTACATGACCTTAATGCTTATTAAAGGCAGAAGGACACCTTCGTTGGAGGAAAATAATTTTAATGACTTATTTAAAGTGACCCAAGTTATCTCTGTAATTTTTCATATACAATATCAGTTATTCAATCAAATATTTCCAGATACACAAATAGACATGAACAAATGACTGAAAACAGTCATTTCATAAACAGTAAAATCAAAGAACAGAAAGTAATATGGAACTTAGAACTCTGATTAAATGTTCAAGAACATAGAAGACAAAATAGAGTATTTCACAAGAAAACTGAAATCTGTAAAAAAGAATTAAATAAAAATCTTAGAGCTAAAGAATACTATAGATCAAACTAAGGATTCATTTAAAAGGTTTAGTAGCAGATTAGATACAGCTATTAAAAGAAATAATAGCCAAGAAGATAATTCAATAAAAAGATCCAGACTGACACCAGAAAGTATTTCCCCCCACCCCCCAAAAAAGTGTTAGACACACAAAAGACATGGTGAACCCATTCTGCATATGTATATTTGAAGTTTCAAAATGAAAGACAGGATTAAATTTAAAATACTAAAGGACAAGAATTTTCCCAAACTAAGAAAACACTTCAAGACACATATTCAAGAAGTTATACAAAATCCAAGCTGGACAAATACAAGGAAAACCACCACAGCACATGCCACAACAGAGGGAGCTAGAAACAATATAATAACATCTCTAAACTAATGAAAGATAATGACCCCAGGATGGAATTTTGCATCTGGTGAAAATATCTTGCAAGCATGAATGTGAAAGGGAGAAAATTTCAGACAAACAAAAACTGAGATAATTTATCAACAGTCTAGCTACATTAAACAAATACTGGTTGAATTTCTTCAGGAAGAAAAAAAAATCTCTGTTATGAAAAAAAAGGAAAGAATAAATAACATTGTCAAAATTGAATGAATGCGATAGTATTAAACAAGAATAAGGAGATCTCAAGGGGCTGAAAATATACATGAATTGAAATAATTGACAACAGTAGCAAAAAGGCAAGGGGATATATGTTCTAAGATAAAATGTTCTAAGGAACTTGCATTATCCAAGAAGCAGTAATAATGATAATTTATATCGGCTTTAAAAAGCCCAGAATGTCTGTTATAATCTTTAGAATAATAATTAATAAAATAGTCAACAGATGTAAAACTAACCTACTAATAAAGAGGGGAAGTAGAAGAACAATAACACAAATTAACAGTGGGAAAGTAGAGAAAAAGGCAAATAGAACAGACAAGACTCATAAAAATCAAATATTAAGACGGTAGATTTAACTCAAATATATTATTAATGAGAGAAAATATGAGAGAACTAAAGAGGACAAAGAAAAAACAAAGATTATCATACTGCACAAAACTGAAACTCATAACTATATGCTGCTTATGAGAGGCATATAAGAAATTGTGAAAGACACAGAATGGACAAAAACGTATACCATGTAAACCACAATCAAATGAAAGCTGGAGTAGCAATACTCATCTAGTCAGAGTAAAACTAAAGGGCAGCAAGCATTACTAGCTCTAACAAGAGTATTTTACAATGAAAATAAGAATAAAAATGGACCGGCCCGGTGGCGCACTGGATAGTGCGCCGCTTGGGAAGCGCGGCGGCGCTCCCGCC
>NW_007732113.1:16150-70681 GCF_000696425.1 Galeopterus variegatus | reverse complement strand
AAGAAATTGTGAAAGACACAGAATGGACAAAAACGTATACCATGTAAACCACAATCAAATGAAAGCTGGAGTAGCAATACTCATCTAGTCAGAGTAAAACTAAAGGGCAGCAAGCATTACTAGCTCTAACAAGAGTATTTTACAATGAAAATAAGAATAAAAATGGACCGGCCCGGTGGCGCACTGGATAGTGCGCCGCTTGGGAAGCGCGGCGGCGCTCCCGCCCGAGGGTTCGGATCCCACATACAGACCGGTTCCCACTCACTGGCTGAGCGAGGCGCGGGAGCGACACCGAGGGTTGCAATCCCGTTGCCGGTCCCCGGTCTGGTACGGGGGCAACACTGAGGGTTGCGATCCGTTGCCGGACACGGAAAAAAGACAAAAGACAAAAAAAAAAAAAGAAAATAAGAATAAAAATCATGAATACACTATGAACATAAAACTGCTCTATATTTGTATGCACCAAATAACACAGTCTCATGTCTAAAGAAAATCTGATACATGTAAAAGCAGACAAAATACAATCTACCACCACACTGTAAGATTTTAACACAATAGCTCAGCAATTGTTTATACGAATAAACCAGGTAATTGAAACAATGAAACACAGATTCAGTATGTTAATTAAAATATGACTTAAATAAACACACACACACACACACACACACACAATCATATTACCCAAGCTAGAATATCTTGGGGAAACATTGGGGAATGTGTTTAGTAATTATACCAGGGTAGGAGACATAAATTGGGATTATCCTTCAAAGGATATTTCATCCAACACACAAAACTATTCTTTCAAGTAAACACAGGATAGTTATACAATTCTCAATAGTTACACTGGAAGTCTAAAACTAAAATCATAGATTTTAGACATTTTAGAACAAATTAATAAATTGGGTGGGAAATTGATAACAACAAAACTAGAAAAAAAATCCATGTTTGAAAATTAAAATATGTATGTATATTTTAAACCTGTGTCAAATAAGAAGTTAAAATAGAAATTTTAAATGTATTAATAATTCATTAATAATAAATATAACATGTATAATATTTGTTGGCTTCAACTAAAGCCTACTTAAAGAGAATTTTATAGCTTTAAAGTGCATTATGAAAGAAGTGTGAATACAAACAGTAACCTCTTTACCCACATCATTTATCTCAAGAAGTCAAAGAACTCATATGAAACTCAAAAATGTAGTACAAAGGAAATGATAAAGATAGGAATACGTATTTGCAAGCAGAAAATTAGTAGAGAAAGTTGACGTGATCAACTTTCTCAATGTTTTTTAAGGAACACTTGTTCTTTAAAAAGAACAACAAAATTAATAACTCTCGACTGTTTTTTTTAAAAAAGAAGATGGATAGAAAAAAAGTAAAATCAGAAATATCAGAAAAATAAAGGACATTTTTCTAAAAATCCTTGGTACGTCAAAAAAAATTAGATAAACATACAAAGGTCTTTATATTTAAAAACGTTTGAAGTTATACATTAAATTTCCCAAACGGGTTGACAAACCAACACTTTTTTCTTAAAAAGACCTAAAGGCAAATAAAAAAATCTATGAAAAAATTAAAAATTTGGTCCTGAAATATAACTACTTCTCCCCCCAAATTTGAATTCCAGATGGTTTTACCAGTGAATTTTCCCAAATATTTAAGGAAGAAATAACTCCAAGACTTTATGGACTATTTAGAGTAGTATAGAAAAAGAACACTTCCCACATCCATCTGAAGCCTCTGGTAACCTGATTCTACCCTTGGAAAAGACCATTGCAACAAGGAGGAGTTATAGACAACTCCTCTCTTGAACACAGATCTCAAAATTCGAAGCAAATAATTAGCAAAATATAAAAAGATAATGGGTCACAAACAATCCATTCCAGGAATGCAAGACAGATGCAACATTTGAAAATTAATCAATATGCTGTGCCATATGAAAAAAAAATAGTAAACTTGTATAGTCAGCTTAACAGATAAAAATTTTGATGAAATTTAACACCAATTTATGATAAAATGTCTTAAATTAAAAAAGAAGGAAACTTGCATAGCTGTATAAAGTTCATCTTTTAAAAATCTAGGGAAAACATCTTACATAATAGTGAAACACTGAAAGAACGCCACATGAAGAGGGAGACAAGGGCGTGTGCTCCCAACATCTGCACTCAGCACTGTGCTGAAGGTCTCAGCCAGTGTAACAGTATAAGAAAAATAACAAACATAAAGATCAGAAAGAAAGAAAGAATGCTGTCATTACGTAAAGATGGCTTGATTGTGTAAACAGAAAACCCAGATCCCTGCAAAGGATCTGCAGATAAACTATATGAATTTTTAAGTGAATTTGATACCTCTACTGAAATCATGGTCAATACATAAATATCAATTGTATTTTACATACTAGCAACTAGTCCTAATGAGATTAACTTCGAAGAAGGTGAGATTTAAAATACTAAAAACAAATGAACAAAACAACTTAGAATCAAACCTGGTGAAATCTGTGTGAGTGCTGCACAGAAAACTAGCAAACATGACAGTGAGACTTTAAAAGACCCAAATAAATGCAGCTGTAATGACATTCATGGATTAGAAGATTCAGTTTTATAAAGATGACAACTCTCAGATTTATCTATAGATTCACAGCAACCTCAATCAAAATTGCAGTAACATTTTTTCTGTAGAAATTGAATTTAAACTTATGTGAAAGTGCAGTGGCCCTAGAAGAGCTGAAATGTCTTTGAAGGAATAGAAATACAATCCAGTACTTAACAAACATTAACAGTAAATAAAACATCATGGCATTGGTGCAAGTATAGATGGGTAGGCCAGCAGGAGAGAGCAGAAACCAAGATCACACATGCACGCGTGCACACACACACACACACACACACAATTCTTGACAAAGGTGGCACTTGAAACCAATAGGTGAAGGATGATCTTTTAATACATGGGTCCTTGTCAATTGTATACAGGTAAAAAGCACAAAAACGAACAGTCTTAGCCTTTATCCCATACCATAAGGAAAATCAATTTCAAGTGAATTGTAGATCTAAAAGTGAAACAATGAATCTTCTAGAAGATGTGGATGTGGGGATATCAGGAAAAATCATAGTCCTAACATGGAACGGTCATTAGAGGCTTTAATCCCTCCCCACCTTACATTCTATTTTGAAAATTTTCAAACATTCAGCAAAGTTGGGATAATTTTCTAATGAATCCCTTACAGCCTAAACTGAGTTTCTGTTTTTAACGTTGCACTATACTTATTGTATCTGTAAGTGTATCTATTCTTTGATCAATCAGACAGCTTTGAATGCATTTCAGTTACCAGAAGACATCAGTATGCACTTTCCTAAATACTTCTGCACGTACTTCTGCATGTACATTAGTAGCTAGATTTCAATGTTTATTCGTACTTTAATGCGATGTTTATATGGAATGAAATGTGTAAATCTTAAATGTATATTTATCAAAATTTGACAAATGCCTGCATCTGGGGAAACAATTTTATCTGATAGGATATTGAGACACTGAAATTCGTTACCAGTGTAATGGGTCATATTAAGTCACAGGTAATTGCACAGAGACATAAAGAAGCCAGCAGAGAAAGCTAGAATCAGTACTGTGAAGAAAATAAACATAAAATTCAATAATTTAAATTGCCAACTGTGCTTATATATTTTTATTTTATTCTAATATTTTCTCTAATATTTTTATTCTAATATTAGTTATTAGAATAATAAAAGTAATAGCTTTCATTGTAACTAGAATTCCATATGGAAAAGATAAGTTTTAAAATTTGATTTATTTATTAGTTACTCAATATGTTTTGTCTGTACAAATATTATTAAAACTCAGGTTAATGAGACATGCTTTCAGGCTCTAAAGAAAATCAACAGTTCTTGCTAAACTTAGTTCCATATATCATAATTGTAATATTGGCACAATAAAACCATTGTCTGCATATATACAATATATATATATTATTCCAAAATGTTATCAACAATTGTCAGGATGGTAATATTGTTCAAGAACTCAGTTAATTGCATTGTACAATATAGATTTATTCTTTGAGTGCTATGCTTAATTTTGAAAGTATCACTAATTAAAGTAACAGTACAAAAAATGCTCAATATAATTTCTTTTCTATAAACAAGCACCTTAAAAGTTATTTATGTAACTTAAATGCAATCACTGCTAACTCTCTTTATAGCTGACAGCAATAAATAATCAGTTTCCACATGTACTAATTAATATATGTCAAAGCACATGAGCCTCTTTCAAAAGATTAAGAATTGGTCTCCATTTCTTGTCAAAAGAGCACATTTTACTTCTTCAAAAGATGATTTTCTCAGCTTTGGCTCTAACAGAAGCAGTTTGTTACAACTGGGGTAATTTATTCCAAATTCTGTCCTTCATCTGAGAAATTTTTTATCAGATAGTATTTAAAAACCAATCAACAAATAGTTTCCACTTTTCCTCTTCTAGAGGGACAGAAATTTGTTTTTGACCCATTCAATCTTGTTGTCTTTTCTGCATCTGTCTAGGACTAATTGAATTCACCCAGCAGCTATAAGATAAAGGTGATCCAGAGATAATTAGACTGAAATTCGCACATACTTTACAACTGCTACATTTTTAGGATTCCACTTCCTATTTCTTTTTATGTATATTTTTAACCTACTTTAATTTCCACTTTGAGATTTGTAAAAAGCAGAGTTTTAAATTTGTAGCAACTAGGTTACCACTGCCATCGTATTGTCATCATATGACAGAAAACGTTAACAACTCAATGAGCTGCCACTAAAGGCTTTTTTGGAATGCTAGGCTCTTTTCGATTCTATATGTTAGAGATATGAAATGATGTTTAGTATTGTGGTAAGAAGAGCAATGTCTTCTTATTAGGATAAACAGTGCTGGCAATTTTCAATAAAGAGAGCTTTTCCTTCCCAAAGCTGAAATTATACAACTTTCCCCCAGTTTTCTGCTCAAAATGTATAAACATACACACATTGAAGGAGAAACAAGCCCATGAGACTTGTGAAAACGAGACCAAAGTTTTTCATATTTTATGTCAAGAACCCTGAAAGAACAAACAAACAAAAAAAATGCCCACATCCTGATTTTCATCTTAATTACTAAAATTTAGAGCCATTAATCATGATTAGAATCTGGCGAGACATCCTGGAGGTTTTCTCATGGAGTCATTTTAAATTTCATCCTGGGAGGATTAAGGGTCTGTCTTATCAGCATCCCTGGGCATGAGATAATCAGAAAACGATGAGGGAAGATAAAGAAGAGCTAAGACGCAGGAAGCAGCGCGGGACCTTCTTCTGAATGAGGAGGTGACGATGACGGGGGTGCCTGTGAACGAACGGCTTCTCGCTGTGAAGTGTGGACGAGCTTCCCACAGACCAGCTAGCTGCCCCGTCATCTGTTATTTTCCCCGATTACAGTTCGTTGTCCTCCTTTTTTCTTCCTCGGCTTTTTTCTGTACATTTCTTTTCACAGCTTAGAGTAGTAATTTTTTGGCATTTCACTTTCTAACAATGGGTCAGCCAAGAAAAAAAAAGAAAAAGCAAAAGAAAAACTTCCCCTTCTTCCCCACCATGGTTTTCATTATTTCTCCTGCTGTGGGATGCATGGAGGTCCCTCTGGGGCCTCCTTTCCCTTCGCCAACCTCTGCCACCCTCGTCCAGGTGTTCCTGTCATTTCCTGGCCACATTCACTCTTCCTTTACAGGGTCCCCAAGCTTGGTGACCACAAATTCTGTGTGAAGAAAAGAGTAGGAAGGCAGCTCTGTTGAATGAAATCCTGTCATTTGTAGCAATATGGATGAGCCTGGAAGACGTTCTGTTAAGTGAAATAAGCCAGGCACAGAAGATAAATACTGCATGTTCTCATCCAGATGTGGGAGCTAAAAATAAATAAATAAAATGGTAAGTTGAACTTGTAGAAGTCGAGAGTAAAACTGTGGTTAATAGAGGCTGGCAAGGGGAGGGGGGATAGTGAGAGGTTGGCTGATGGACGCAAAAGTACAGCTAAATAGGAAATGTAAGTTCTCGTGGAGGCATCTATCCCAACGATAATTATTGTGTGTCCTCAAATGGCTAGAAGACAGGAGCTTGAATGTTCTCATCGCAAAGAAATGATAAATTTTTATGATGATGAAGTTGCTAACTGCCCTGATTTGATCAGTACACATTGTATACATGTATTGGAATATAACCCTGTACCCCATAAATATATACAATCAATATGGGTCAATTAAAGATTTTTAAAAAATGAGCAGGGCTCCCTGGGCTCTCAGTCCTTTAACCTAGTTAGTTCATACTACTCTCCCTCACCCCTTCCTAGTGCACCTGCACTCACAACGTCAGGATCAATAATGGTGCTGTCCCTGAAACACTGACTTCAAGCCACCGCACGTCGTGATGTCACCTACTTTCATTGAAGCCACCTCCTCTTCTACTCCCACTTCCAGAACTCTCTGACCTTAATGACAGCTCTCCCAGAGTGACTTTTATACTCTCTCACTACCCCTTCATGCCCTCAATTCCTGATTTACTCAGTTCAGAGCCTCGGCACCCCTGGAAACTCCTGTGAAGATTTAACATCGGCATCAATTTTGTATCTCAAGAGAAATACATGAACCTACACTAGTGAAGAGTAGGACTTTGCAGTAGACAGTCGCAGGGTGAGAGGATGTGCCCTTGTCATTGTGACAGGTGGTCCTCCACGTGACTTAGATGCCAAACACAGATGGGCTGGATGGGCCCCAGCCAACGGACCATCAGGTGGGTGCACCAATGCACAGACATTGAAAATGGACCATGCAGAAGACCCCAAATGCCCCACCTTGCTTTAGTATAGCAGCTTCATTGTAATTAATGAATGTATCCATTTGAGAGAGATACATCTATTGCAGTCTTTTAAAAGGAAGGAAATGGCTTGGATAACAAAACCTACATCATAAGAATATCTGATTATAGAATCCTGCTCTAGAATCTGTGGCAGATAAGATGAATAGCGAGTCTTGTATTCTTTTTTATGCATTTATTTATTTTTAATAGAAATGTATCAATTGTATATATTTATGGGGTACAGAGCTATATTCCAATACAAGCATACAATGTGTAGTGATCAAGTCAGAGTAGTTAGCATACTCATCATCACAAAAATTTATCATTTCTTTGTTATGGGAACATTCAGGTTCCTCTTTTCTGGGCATTTGAGAACATACAATAATTACGGTTAATAATAGATGCATAGCACTACTGCACACCACTAGAACTTATTTTTCCTTTTTTAGCTGTAATTTTGTATTTATTAACCATCCTCTCATTATAACAAGTTGAGTAATGAGTCTTGTATCCTAAAATAAAAATTTATTGTAATTTACTTTAACATAATAGTTGGTTATTTAAAATAACTCTTTTCAAAAGTTTTGCAAATACTTTTTTCATAAAACATTCAGTAAGGCTTCCTTAAACTCTCTCCCTAGAAACTATCTTTCCCTGAATTATTTATTCAAAAGATAAACACTCAAAACCTATAATTTTCATTTTTTTATTATAGTCTTACGTACTAATCTTTTCATTTCCAGTGGAAAAAATCGTTTGACTTTTAAGTATTACTCATGTTTACAGTACTCTCTACTACCATAAGGAAAAAATTATAACTTTGACATCAGTAGGTACTGGTTGTAAAGTGTTAATGGAATTATCATGCTCTGGAGCTTTTCTTTTTCAAGGAAAAATAGTGATACATTACAAACGCCTTTCACCTTCAACAAAGTCCTCTCAGTCCAAACAACAGCAAACACCCATACACACCAGTGCTTTCTTTGTATTGTCTAACAAAACCACACTTACTATGCTATTGACCTTATCAATAGATATTTTCTCGTCTCTATAAAGAAACGGATTCTAATTTATCATTTTCAATGTAATTAAGCAAAGCGGAGTTCTACAAGATGAATTGCTTTGTCTCCAGTTTTCTATTAACTCAGTTTAAAAACCAGGCTCAACAAGATTAAGTGCAGAGATCTGAGAGGAGACTGCAGAGGTATATTTACACACTCACTTAATCTTAAGATAACATCTTAGTTAAGTTAAAAACCCATTCAAATAAAAACAATATTTTTCTAGGTTTAGACACAAAACTGCATGTTTGATGTATTCACAAACAGAGTGTATCAGTCTCAAAACATTAACATCATAAGGATTTTACACAGAGTATTGACTTATTTAATGTGAGATACAGTAAATTACCTTAGCAAGAAGAGTCAGAAGTGGTTATTAATAGTAGCGTAATGTTTTTTAGATTTTTTTTTCTACACGACCGTGTTTACTCTAAAAACTCCACTTGTTTAATGTGTTCATGGAGTTGGTTCAGAACCTCAGAAATCTTTTGAACAGTTTTTACATAGAGTAATGTGATGAGACTTTCTCATTCAAAGCTCATGACATTGGGAGATTATAGTGCAAGACCAGTAAATAAGGAGCAGGTAAGCGGATCTTAAATTAACTGGTGTCAGATGCGATGCTCTTTTTAAGCTAAATACGGTAAAAGGTTTGATACTTAGATTTACTAGAACAATGAAGGGTGCCACCTAACTGGGGATATTCATGCTGCTCAAGATGCCCCTAGGAGACTTTAGCATTTATTTTGCTACTACTGAGTCAAGATATCCATTCAGCAATCAAAAACTGAAAGTCTCTGGAAGACCAGAGCAGAAAAACTGGTCCTTGAGATTAAGAGGTACAAAGACAGAAGGGTAATGATGGAGTCCAACTAGTCTAATTTGAAGACTAATCTTTGAAGACCAGGTTGCTGGGGGTGGAGGGGGGAAGGGGAGACAGATTGGGGAAAGGTTGGGTGGGAAACAGGGGGAATAGGGTTGCAATTTGTGGTAGTGGGCATGCTGATAGTATTGATCTGATCATCATATCTTGGGCAGAGGTGGTGATGGTCATCTTTGTGCTGCATTAATATACATAATTGATTAAAAAAAAAAGAAGAGAAATTTCCAAAGGTAAGATACCTGCAAGCCCTCTAAATGCTAATACAACCCTAGAATCCACGCTCCCTTCTTGAGCACAGAGCTAGACTACATTTCTAAGACTCCCCTGCAATTAGGTGTTGACATGTGACTGGGTCCTCCCTCTGGAATGTTGACAGAAATGATGTAATCACAGTGGCTCACCCTCTTGAAGTAATGCTCCCATGCTAAGCTCTCCATCCTGTTTCTCCTGTCAGATGACTGGCATGGCCATTTGTTGGGCTAGGTTCCACAGATCCTTCACATGCCAGGCTGGATCACCAGACCCCTCCCATACAGGTCCATGAGGGAGGTAATTGGGAAAGATCCTGGGAGCCATTGGCAGACGACAAGAGCTCAGTCCTCAGCTTCCTCAGCAGCAGCAGTTACAGCAGCCTGCGGCATCCTCCAGCTGCAGTAGCAGCCTCCACGTGGCCCCGCTGGGGGCAGGGGGCACTGTGGATCAGAGCCACTTTATACCTAAGTCTGATAACTCAGGACATGTGGGTGCAAGTCAGACAACCCAGGAACAGGTAGGTGCACATGTGCAATTACATCAGACAATAACCAAGGAACACCCAGGCGCATGTGCATTTATACATCAAATGTTCAGCAAGATTCCAAACATCTGAGGGAGCCCTGACCATTTTCCTATATTTTCCCTACACCAGTCCACGCACCCTTGGAAACCACATGTTTAAAATACTGGACCAGAAAATGAAAGCAAAAAGAATCTTTTATGAGTACCACACTCTACTGGAATTTTGATTTGCCATATTTTATACTCTGAGGGAATGTCCTGAGAAAAACATGGGAGAAAACACCAGACTAGACAGAAAAACTCTTCTTAGGCTGGCTGGCAATAGGGAGGAGTGAGATGGAATATATGATAAAAGAAAAGAACACAGAAGGAGATATACTTAACAAAGGCAGACAATATAGCCCTCCCCAACCCCCCACTCCATTTCAGGAGTACAAGTGCCCATTCCTGAGCCCAGGGCCTACATTAGCCATCTTTTCATGGTGTCTGGAGAGTTCCTTCTCATCAGAAGTCAGTGTGATGTCGGTTCATGGACTAGCAGGAGTAAAACCTGAACCTTTGTTCAGATTCTTACCTGGGGTTAGGCCATCTCTAGGTCCTTGTAACCTCCCTGAGGAGGAAGGCAGCACCCCAAACAATGGCCAAGTGGTAGAGGTGTCAAAGGTAAAGCTTGGACCAAACCAGCACTAGCTCGAGCCAGGATTCCCTGCGCACCTATAAACATTTCCAACTGGACTACAGGCAGCAAGCATGCAGTTCTCAGCAGAGGGCTCTTTTTTCACGAATCCAGCCATTGCTTCCAACTTGTGCTTCACAGATTCCTATAGCTTATTTGAGCAAAGACTGATGTTCTTTTTCTTCTGCACCTGTGTCACTATTTGAATTGTCTGTACCATTAGCATTAAAATTTTATAAGCCACTGAACAGGTAAATTGAAAAGGGAAAGAGAGTTTCTCCTAATAGTGGTGAAATAGTAATTGTGTTGGGAAACATATAAATTTTCAAGAAGGCTTCTGAAAAATTTCTTCTCTGAACATCAGGCTTTATCAGTTTACATCCTTTTGAGGTCTGAGCTAACTCGAGTGAAACATATATTAGGAATATATGATGTGACACATTCTTCATTTGCAGTGAAAGGGCAGTGCCTCTTCCTGCTGGAAGCCACCTGCCTCCACTGTGTTCTGGAGCCCACTGCTCATCCCTCTAAAAACACACTATTCCTATTTGTGTCTTCAATACCTCCCATTATCCTAATTTCTCCTCTGATAGCTTGTCCTAATATTCACAATTAAACTGCACAAAAGAACTGTCGACATCTTCTGCTTCCGTTTCCACATTTTCTACTCCATATTCAATTCATTGCAGTCTGGTGTCTGCCTCTCCTCCCAGTGGAACCCTTCCAGTCAAGGCCCCCTATAACCCATGTGTCATTAAGCCGTGTGGCTATTCCCTCTTTTGCAACCTCATGTACTTTGCCCCCTCTTCGCCCTCTTCCATGTATCCTGTAGCAACACTTTCCTGGTCTCACATCGGCCTACCCCAGCTCTTCAGCAGTCTCCTTTGCGTCTCTCCCTCAATACATGTTGTATTTCCAGAGGTTTTGATACTGGACTTTATATTTCTGTCTCTTTATGCTCTGTTGTATAATCCCAAGCAGCTCTAAAGCCGATTACCACATGAGCATCAAGATTTCTCAAATGTCCACTGTCATGTAGACCAGTAGACACATGTGAATGCCAGACACATGTTCACTTCTCTCTCGCCTGTCTCCATTCAACTCAAACTACCTGGCACTCACCTCATCATTTCCCTTCATCACTGCTACCTTCTCTCTCCACCCCTACCAAGAACCTCAATTCTCTGCCCTGACACTAACAATTGCCCATTTGCCCAGGATAGAGGCTGAGACACCTTCTTTCATCATTGGCTGTCAGGTTCTGCCATATTGTGCAACCTCCACAGGAGACTTTCATGTAGATGTGACAGCAGTGGCACTGCTAAGGTGCTCAGTGCACAACCTGACAGCTACATGGAGTGTACTGGTATTATCTTTCTCCCTCATCCCTGGCATCCAAACACCCACCAAATATGTTTAGCTCTACTTCTCAAATATCTCTTGCATCTATTCATTTTTTCCCCATTTGATTCCTACTAAAGCCTATGAGAATCTTTTTCCTGGACAATGGATCGGCTCTCTGACTTGCCTTCTGACACCTGTGCCATCCCTCTTGTCTCTGTAGTCAGAGTGACATTTACAAACATGATTGTTTCTTAAACTCTTTGATAGCCTCCTATCATGCTGTAGAGGACAAACAAGCCCCTGGCTCTCAAGTCCTCTGGACCTGGCCCCTCCTGCCTCATTCTCACCACTCTTCCTGCAGGATCTGCACTTGCCAACCTCCTTCATTCATCCCAAAGGTGCCAACCTCTTTCTCCACCAATGGCCCTTTGCTGTGATCTCTTCAGGGTAGAGTCTTGCCCCACCTGCATTTTTCACTTGTATTTCAGGCCTCAGATTAAATATCCCTTTATTAGGGACTCCTCTTTGGATCCCAAGACTAGGCAGTGTCTGCCCTGCTTACGTTCCTCAGGGGTCCTTGCTTCCCACATTGAGCTTTATGGTGATTACAGGTTTTATTGTCTTCTAGGAAGACCAGGGAATCTCATCCAGGAGAGTGCCCCCAGCATCCATCACAATACTTAGTACATAGTAGGTCCTGAACAAATTACTGCTGTTGATTAGTTAAGTTTTATTATTTCCTTAGGATCTCAAATATATATATATTAAACTTGAAACTCTGTATCTTTTGGAATACTGATATTTCTGAGACACAAGTTAGATACTTAAATTATCTCCCATCATCCTGACCCTGAAAAGAAAAAGTTTCAAATGAGTAAATAAAAATCAAAAGCCTCAAATTTTTGAAGTTAAATTTAACAACTTCCAAACTCAAATCTACACTAAAAATAAGTGTTTTTATTCAAGCATGGAATTGTGTGTCAGCTTTACTGAGGAAGATAAAGTGGTGTCTTTTAAAAAAAATTCAGAATTGCTTTCAATTGAAATCCTTGAGATTTAATTTTCATGTGGGGAAAGAAGATTAAGATTACCAGGAAAAAAGACTCATTATTTACTAATTTTGTGAATCTTAAAATATTTTTACTATAGACTGTTAAATAGTCCAAAGATCTAACATCGTGGAGCCATATGGTGCACTATCCTGTGGTTGCATTTGTTCTCTGTTTTTTGTTTTGCTTTGTTTTGTCTTGTTTTTGTCCCCAGGGAATAGATTACAATTTCCTATCATTTATTTTTACTTCTTTTCATAAATTATGCCTAACATAACCAAATATAAAATTGCATACTTGCTGGAACATATACGCCTATCTTAAAATGTTATGAAACACCTCTAGAATGCAAATGCATTATTAGAAACTCTTGGATATTTATTTTGACACATAAATACCTGAATCAATATTGGAACACACAAATTGTTCCTTAAAATAATGAAATGACTGAAAATGTTTGGAAACTTTATTTGGTTTCCAGCATTATTTTATCACTTATGTTTTGATGAGAGTTTTCGTAGGTTCTCAGGCTACAGAATCCAGAGGATTCTGAGAGGAACTCAGCTTTTCCAGCTCACAGGATTCTGAACTGAAAAGAAGACAGGATAACCAAGAAACAAAGCTGCAAGAAACAAGGCAGGCACAGAAAGACTAAAACCGTGTGATCTCGCTCACGTGTGGCATCTGAAACAGTAGAGTTTACAGAAGTAGGGAGTGAAATGAAGGCTGCCAGACGACGGGGAAAGGGGCGATGCTGATCAAAGGAAACAGACAAACGGGAGGAATCAGTTCTGGTGATCTCCTGCAGAGCAAGTTGACTGGAGTTAATAATAACGTATTGCATATTTCAAAATGGCTAAAAGAGTGGATTTTCAGTGTTCTTGCTACAAAGAGATGATAAATATGTGAGGTAATATCCTTGTGAGTTAGCCTGATTTGCTCATTTCACAATGTATACAAGTATCAAAACATCACATTGTACCCCATAAATCATACAATTATTATTTGTCAAGTAAAAATAAAAATAAAAAAAATGCTGCATGAAATCTTTGCTTAAGGAAGTTACTCAAAATTTATGTTTCATTCATGTTTACTGAGCACTTATATTAAGATTTATTTTAGGGCCGGCCCGGTGGCGCACTGCGATAGTGCGCCGCTTGGGAAGCGCGGCAGCGCTCCCGCCGAGGGTTCGGATCCCACATACAGACCGGTTCCCGCTCACTGGCTGAGCGAGGTGCGGGAGCAACACTGAGGGTTGCGATCCCGTTGCCGGTCCCGGTCCGGTACGGGGGCGACACTGAGGGTTGCGATCCATTGCCAGACACAGAAAAAAGACAAAAAAAAAAAAAAGATTTATTTTAAAAACACTTTACTTAGACTAGCTTGCATTGATACAAAAGTTTGTTTGCTAATCCGGACCTCTGTGGGAAACAACTTTATCAGACAGTGTGGAGCGTAGGTGTGCTTCCTTTGACCTTCAGTCTTGATCAGTTCACTCACTTTCAAACTTACCCGCGTCAGCCCCTTTTCCTCACAACCCTCTTCAGTGAGGTTGTTTTACATATTCATCACACAGTGAGATTCTTTGGTCCTATTCTGCAGTTCATCCTGGGATCCGCTGACCTGAATGATTTCTTACAATTTGCATGCATTAAGGTTCACTTTGTGTGGGTAAAGTTCTACAGGTTTTGACAAACGCATAGTGTCACTTCTCCACCATTACAATATTATAGGGAATAGCTTTATTGCCCTAAGACTGTGTATCCATCAACTGGGTGCTCATTTGGAGCTAAATGCCAGCCTTTAATGAAGGTTAATTCTATTATTTTCCCTGTAATTTATTTTCTAATAACTCTTTTCTTAAACAATTGGTTATTTGTTTACTATTTAATTGACAAATAATAATTGTACATATTTATGGAGGATAATGTGACATTTTGATATGTGTATGCATTGTAGAAAGATTAAATCAAATGAATTAACATATCCATCACCTCGCTAACATATTTTTAAGGGTGAGAACATTTAATGTCTATTGTTTTAGCAAATTTGAAATATACAATACACTATCATTAACTGTGGTCACCATGCAGTGCAACAGGCCACTAAAGCTTATTCCTCTAATCTAACTGAAACTTTTGACTAACATCTCCCCTTTCCTCATTCTCCCCCTTCCTTGGCCTTTGGTAACCACCTTTGTACTCTCTGTTTCTGTGAGATTGACCTTTTTAGATTCAACTGCTAATTAAGATCATACAGTATTTACTTGTTTTTCTGTGCCTGGCTTATTTCACTTAGCATAATGTTCTCCAATTTCATTTATGTTGTTGCAAATAACAGAATTTCTTTTTTAAGGGCATAAAGTATTCTGCTGTGTATACATCTTTATCCATTCTTCCATTACCTACGTTATCTTTATCCGTTCACCTGTTGATGGAGACTTAGGTTGCTTCCATAACTTTGTTACTGTGAATAATGCAGATATGAACATGGAAGTGTCAATACCTCTTTGACATACTGATTTCAATTCTTGTGGATATTATTGAAGTATCAATCATTTTTTCCAAAAGTTCAACATTTTATATGTAAAGTTGTATTCTTTAAATATATGTAATTTTTGTTTGTCAATTATACTTCAATAAAGATGGGGCAAAAAAGTTCAACATTTTAACATGATCACAAGTGTGTTCCTATCAATGAAATAACGAATGGAAGCTAATGTATAAGTAATGTGTAGAAGGTGTTGGTTTATTGTGGGCTTCTGGATATATAGTCTGTTCCATCACTGCCCAGGCCATGGGTGGCCCTACTAGTAGGAGTATTTAGCTACAGAGGGAGTTATTTGGGAAAAATTGGGGCCCTGCATTATGATGTCATATAAGAAAACTAAAATCAACATAAGTCATATAATAACAGGATAGAAGACTCACCCCAAAACCAATCAGGCAAAGGTACTTATGCTACTGGACTTTTCTGCTACTGGCAAATTTTATAAGAGATTAGCTTTTTATACATTTTTTGTATAGAGACATTTTGTTGATAGCTATGTGGAAGGGAGCAGAGACTTCATTAGGGTCCCTTATTCCTAAAACTTAGATATTGTGAGTTCTAATTTCTATGAAATCACTGTTAACCATTCCATCACTCTCCCTTATTTTTTAAATTACAAATGGGAAATTCTACATACTCATCAACCCATACTTTAAATTGGTCTCTGAAAATTCTTACTTAACACAGATCTCTTAGAAGTGACAAAAAATATATATATATATATGATTAGTTGGATAATATGTAGATAACTTTAAGAGACCTGTTAATTTTAAGAGACCTGTTGAGATAAGAACCTTCAGAAGCCCATGTAAAATCTGGGTTAATGAATACATAGAATTTTCCACTTGTAATTAAGAAAAAGAGTGATGGAATGGTTAATGGTGATTAACCTTGCAGCTCCACCTTCAAGAGCCAAGAGTTGGAACGAACCTCTGTGTCCATTGACAGACAATTGGTTAAGAAAAATGTGGTAGATATACTCAATGGAATACTACTCACCATAAAGAAGAATGAAATTCTGCCATTTGCAGTAACATGGATGAATTTAGAGAAAATTATGTTAAGTGAAATAAGCCAGGCACACAAAGAGAAATATCACACGTTCTCACTCATAAGTGGGAGGTAAAAAAAAAAAAAAATGAAGAAAGAAAGAAAGAAAGAAAGAAAGAAAGAAAGAAAGAAAGAAAGAAAGAAAGAAAGAAAGAAAGAAAGAGAAAGAAAAGAAAGAAAGAAAGGAGGAAAGAGAAAGAACAATCATTATAATACGCTGAGCTTTTAATAAAAGAACAGAACTGCTGTTATTAGAGAGAGATGGGGGAGGGGTGGCAGTTAACAAGAAATTGATTAACGGTCACAAAGACAGCTTACGATTTGTAAACATGAGTATACTATTTATCCTGATTTGATCACCATATATTGTACATCGGTATTGATATTCAAATCTCTACCCCACAAATATGTATAATCAGTTGTTTCGATAAAAACCTGTCCAAAAATAAAAAATAAAAAAGTATAGGAAAGTTAAAATATGGGGGAAAAGTATTTTCCAAAGATATCCTCAACACCTAGAATTAGTCTTTAATGTTTCAGCATGTCAGCTTCTGTTTTTCTCTTTTATTTATTATCATCTCTTGAAATAATCTATAATCATTATAGAACATTCACTTTCCACAGCTATAATTTCTCAAGCTTTGTAAATACAATGTAATACATCAGTATTAATGCTAATTAGTATTAACGCTAATATTATTTTATAAACTTTTAAAATATTTTGTGAATCTATTTTTTAGTGTCTTTTTAAAATAGATTTAATTTTCAACTTTACATGATTTTTTAATTCCTGAGACATTTATTGAGATTTGTCCCCTAATTGGTCAAATTTAATTGATAAGTATAATTTTTTCAAGAAGGGCTTCTAGAGCAACGTTTCTTGAGATATTTCAGTCTTGCAAATGTTTGACATGTATCTGTCTACTCCACTCTTACATGTATATTTATTTATGAACAGTAACTAATATCATTTGCAATTTATATTTATGTAATTGTATAATCCTGTATTTCAAAATATGCTTTTTTTATTCACAACTTTGCTTTTGAGATATGATCATATCTGTATGTAGACAACATTTGCTAAGTTGGATTCTTGTATTGCAAGGTACGTATCTGCCAAGATTTATTTATTCATTGTCTAGTGTTAAGATCTAAGCTGTTTTGTTTTGAAAATTACTATTACAAACAACCTACATAAAACATTCTCTACATCTCTTTTTACATACTTGTGTGAGATCTATTTTGCGTACAGTGACCACACTCTTTCCCTTTTTGACTGGGCAGTCCTGATTTACACCTGCCATAGATCCATAAAGACCTACTATTTTTTAGTATTTTTGTTCAGACAACTGCAGACCTTGGAGCATAATCCTGGGGTAAAATCATTGAATTTTTTGTACATCTCTTCTCTTTCAATACTTTAAAATGCTCTTCAAAATTGCTGTATCAGTTTATACACATGCTAAAATTTTCTGTTTCCATAACTGCATTGCCAGAATCTGGCATCTGACTTTATTAAATTTTAGCAATGAGGAAGTATGAAGTCATATATCTATATCAAATAAACTCTTCTGTTAGAATTAAGAAGGTTGAGCAACTCTGTTTATGCTATTAGGAATTCAGGATTCCTCGCCAAAAAATTCCTTTTCCAGGTTTCTGATAATCTATCTACTTAGTTATGATTGCTTTTCATGTTGATTTTTGGTGGTCATTAATATATTCTCGATCAGTGTTCAGCAGCAGACTACAGCTTGTGAACCAAATCAGCCCACCTCCTATTTTTGTAAAAAAGTTTTATTGGAACACAACAACAACCATTCATTTCCATACTGTCTACAGGTGCTTTTGAGGTACAAAGCAGAGCTGAATAGTTACAACAAGAACCCATATGATCACAAGCCTAAAATATTTACCATGTGGCTCTTTAAAAAGTTTGTTGACCCCTGCTCCCAAAACAAGCAAACAAACATATTTGTTTACATAGGATTAAAAATACATATTCCTATTTGGTCAACCATCTCTTCTTTTTTGTATTCTCTTCAGTTTTAATGTAGCTAAATCTATTAGGATTTCCATTTTGAAGATATTTCCTTTATGCCATTGCAACAAGAAAAATTAATAAGCAATATAAGGATTAGGAAGAAAAGATAAAAATTTTCATTATGTGCAGGTGGTATATTAATACATACAATACATTTAATACATAGAAAATTCAAAAGAATTAATTGACAAACTATGGTCTAAAAGTGAGATAGAACTGTTTATGAATAAGTTGTAAAAGTCAATTAAATTACACAAAAGAGTGACTACAAGGGAGAATATAACGTTTTAAATAGGTCCACAACCCCAAAATTAATAAAGAAAAATAACACAGTTTATTAATAGTCCAGCGATATTTTGGGAATACTGAACAAAATCTTTCAAAATATATTTAAAAATTAAAAGGTCCCCAAATTTCTGAGACAATTCTGAGAAAGAAGGACTCATCCAACCTTGTAGAAAGAAATACTCCAAAGCCATTATAATGAACACAGAGTGGTACTCTTGCAGCAGTGGTTCTCAACCAGAAGCAATTTTGTCCTGTATGGGACATTTGGCAGTTCAGAGAAAATTTTGGTATCACCATTGGGGGAAGGGGTATGCTACTGGCAAATAGCTGGTAGAGGCTGGGGATGTGGCTAAATATCCTAAAACACAGGATAACCCCCAACAACAAAGAACTATTTAGTCCAAAATGTCAGTCATGCTGAGGTTAAGCAACCCTGTCACAAAGGAGCAGAGAAAAGGACCTATATCATGGACAGACCATGATAACAGAAAATTTGGCTTACTCTACAGAGAAAATAAAATTAGATCATTAATCAGACTAGGCCTTAAAATAATGTCTTGAGATAAATTAAAAATATAAACATAAACAGCAGAAAATTGATATCATTGTAGAAAAATGTAATGAATATCTTTTGGAAATTCTTCTGCAGTCTGACGTTAAAACAAGTCCCACAGTAATCATTTGATAATAAAAATATTTGTATTTATATGGTTGCTTTTTTGATTAAAATTTATCAGAGTTATCTCAATACCTACCAGATAAAGTTTCAAGTTTTAGCCTGTTTCTATCTGGTATAACAATAACAATACTTTCTAACACCCCCGTTTTCTCTGCCTTTCTTGGATCCTGGGCTGGCATTGGTAGCTCTGATCCAGGTGTATTTTATATGCACTATCACTGCACTTACAAATCCCTAATTAACTTTCTGTTCAAGTTCTTCTTTGCTATTAGATGAAGAGATTGTCCTGGGGGTGGGGGGGGATGACTGTGCCCTTCAAATGCTGACCCCTGCATCTAGCACACTGTCTAAGGTGGAGCGGCCAGACATGTGCTCTTGATTGAAGGAACTGGTTAACCTTTATTATCGGCATGCAATCATTTTTCTCACTCTCTCACAAGCTGCCTGATGAACTACTACAATCAATTCTATAACAGCAAATTCAGATTGTATTAAATAAAAGTTGATTTCTGCATCTCAATTTTCAGAGATTATTATGAGCCCCACTAAAAATTGACAAGTGAAATAAATGCAATTTAATAATTCAACTTAGAAACCAGTACTCCTATAATCAAATGGATAGCTTAATGTATTATTTATCATTAAAAATCTTGCAAAATACCTAAAATCATGGCACAGCCTGAAGTGAAAAGAATTTTATTCTCATATGGATTTATCTCATATATTATTTATCGTGAATGTTGTACATCAAATCCCCACATTCATTTTCATTTTAATCAGAGTTGATTTTATAGAATCTTCCCACCTTTGCAACAGTCGTACAAAAGTAGATGTTAGTGGTCCAGTTCACACTTCAGAAAATGTACATAGCAAAATAATGAATTAGAAACACTAGATGGGGGATACAAGTTAGTTTTTATGATCAGAATCTCTAGTGAATTCTTACAAACAAAAACTTGATTTTATAGCACACTTAAATAGCTGTATCATGTGAGATGTGCGTGCTCCCGTGGCGGCCTAAAGGCGATCCTCGTGGCTCAATTACACAATGACTGGGTTTCACTGGATTCAATGAGAAAAACTCAAAGGGCTACAAGTTAAACACCAATTCTCGTTACTTTCAGAACACCCAGTCTCTTTTTTAGAGGAAGCGGGTCAGGAACACGTTTTTTTTTTTTTTTTTTTGGTCTCTTTTTTCGTGTCCGGCAACGGATCACAACCCTCAGTGTCGCACCCGTACCGGACCGGGACTGGCAACGGGATCGCAACCCTCGGCGCTGCGCCCGCACCTCGCTCAGCCAGTGAGCGGAACCGGTCTGTATGTGGGATCCGAACCCTCGGCGGGAGCGCCGCCACGCTCCCAAGCGGTGCACTGTAGCAGTGCGCCACCGGGCCGGCCCAGGAATACGTTTTATTGAAATATTGAGACGTCCACCGTCCACCCTGGCTTCTTTCCAGGCAATATGAGCAATGAGAGTCAGTTTGAACCTGGGGATGGATGAAAACACAGCTAAGCATCTAATCCCTTTAAATAACAATGTCCTGTAAAGATTTTCTTTCCTATTGAGATTCCCAGAAAGTTAACCTCTAGGAATTCTCATTAGCATTAGAATTTCCCCAAGGAAGCTCGTCCCAGCCCTTTAACTGGGATGAACCGCATAGCAGGGCTGATGGGTTGGAAGGTCTTTTTCATTAATATGAATTATGGGGATTTTACTCAGCAAACTGTGATTAATCATTCAGCTGTACCACGGAGGGAAGCTCATGGAAACTCATGGCAGAGCCCCTTCCATGAATAAGTAAGAGGACTCAGAATAGACGTAAGACTCACGAAGCGCAAGTGGGATTTCCTGAGAAAGAATCCCCTCAGGTACCCAGCTAATGGCCCACTGCAGCTGAAATTATTGCCAATTCCACTAGTGAGTGGGATTAAAGAGAATGCAAATTCCCCATTGCTAAATGCCAAGAAGTAAAACTTTGTGCTGCATTTTATGTCAGAAAATGTACTTCCGGCATGCAACCTAGGCCAAAGTTCACACCCAATTTATTTTCAATTTTTAGACACAGTGTTAGTTACAACAATGCCTCACATGTTCCACCGTGCATCTATAATGGAATTCGTTTTTCCCGAGTAAAGCAGGAAAAACAAGACCCTCCTTTTAGAAACTAAATTGGATCAACATTAGCGATACATCAGTAGATTAATCTTGATATTAGTTCTCATATTCCTATTAACTATAATTTACCTTCTAATCACAGCTTTGCTTTAAACTATAATTGAAAATAAAGTCAATTAAATCTCTGTGAAAACAAATGGATTCTGAGATTTAAAAACTATTAGAAATTTTCACAGCCTCAGGAGACAGCACCTCCAGGAGCAATGTCAAGGCTACAGATTGCACACTAAAATTATTTAGTTGTTGAATAAATATGACTTGAAATTTTGATGATAACCTCTAGCCACTAGGGTCATTCTGATGATGTTAAGACTGCTGTGCAAACCAGAATACAATTTAGCTACAAAGAAGTGAGGGTTTTTTATCTGATGGTGTGGGGGAAGGTGAGTCTTTTCCAACTACCATGTGGGGAACTGGGAGAGAGAGTTAGAGAAAGCTCCCACTCTGGGAACTAGACGGCTCATGCTGCTTTACAGGGAGGTCTCCACCCTTGAGCCAACAGTGAGGGATCTGCCAAGTCCAGCCAGTGCACGCCCGGCCCCCCACGGGGACAGGTGCGCACACACCTGCACACTCAGACCCGAGCTCCGAGACAGCAGGTGTCCTGTGCAGTGTCAGGAAGGAAGCCCGTCTGCTAAGTCTGACAGTGGACCACGTCTGCACTGGAAGGACCGCAAACCAAACGGAAAACCACATACTTTCCAGGCCGCGATCTCTCTGTAAAGCGACTCCCCTGCCCGCCCTGCTCAAATGATTCTTCAAAAAGATGCGACATGGTGGATAAGGTGAATGGGTGTCCCCGCCTCCTTGTCCAGCTTCAAAATTGGGTAAGAGTCTCCGAGGCAGGCGGTCCACATGCGAGGCACGGGGGACAGACCCAGACCCAGTCCTGGGCAACAGCCACCGCCCTCCGGCCTCGTCTCTGTCGCTGTCGCCCGCCGCGCATCCCGCATCAAGGGCCACCCTACACCCCAAAGCGTGCTGAGCTGGCTCAGGGGAGTCTGCACGACACGACACGACACGCTTGGCAGAGGGAGCCCGCGTGTGGAGCCCGCGGCGTCGGCGAGTCTGACCCGCAAGGGCGAAGTCACACTTGAGACCACACCGGCGTGTCCGCTGCTTCTCCCCACGACCCCTCCCGCAGGTGACAGGCGGCGCTGCCAGCCGCCCGGCTCGGGGTGACCTCGGTTCCCGCTGCGTCCCTCCAGTCTCCAGGCGGGCGGAGGACCTGAGAGGGGACCCGTGCAGACAGACAGACAAACGGCGCTTCTGCCCGAGCGGAGCCGCAGGTCTAGAGAGAAACAGAGAAGCCTGGAGAAGACACGAGCTGGGGCTGAACGAGCGGGCTCTGTCTGCTGTGCCTCAGCCCCTGGGCAGACGCGCTGAAGACCCTGTGACACCGAGGCCCTGGGAGCACAGAAGCCACCCGTCGCAGCGGGTGGCATAGGGAGGACGGCCAGCCTCGGACCAGAGTCCCCAGGCTCTGCAGACAGAATGCGACGGCTCCGTGAAATCCCCGGGGTCTCAGGAGGAACAGGCATCAGGAGACAGAGGCAGGGACAGGTGCCTGTCCCCGTGTCTGGGGGCGGCGCGCAGCACTGGAAGGAAGCCGGTCTGAGAGCCAAGCTGCTGCCCCTTAACGAGCTGTGACAAGTCAGGGAGCCTGGCAGGAGCCAGGGGGCACTGGGCAGTTTGGTCAGAGTAGAGGTGGCACCACCCACAGGGGCACCCAGCGACAGGCCCGTGGAGGCCCAAGTGCAGCGTGACGTGAGTGGCATCCCCATGGCCCTGCAGAGGGGCCTGTGGAGGCCTCAGCCCCAGCCCCCACCTCCCAGCCCAGTTCTCACCTCCCAGCACAGCCCCCACCTCCCAGCGCAGCCCCCACCTCCCAGCACAGACCCCACCTCCCAGCTCAGCTCCCAGCAACAGATTCCCTTGTAAACTCGGGGGGCTGTAAAGGTTCCTCCCCCTCCCCAGCAATTCTCAAAAGTCAATGTGCGCAGGAGTCACCTCGGACCTTACAATACACATAGACTCACCCGTCCAGGGGGCCTGAGTGTGGGCACTCCGCTGGGGACGCCGATGCTGGGCCTGTGCTGGTGCCCGCGGTGAGAGGCTTCTTGGGCAGCCCACGCCGGGCAGCTGTGACAAACAGCAGACTCCTCTCGTGCTGGTCGGAGACTGCACAGCCCCTGATTCGAACGTCTCGCCAGTGCAATCGGTGTAGAGAGACACCCCTGATTCTTCGTGGCAGCGAGAAAACAAGCAGCCGGGGATTCCATACTGTGGCTGAACTTGTTAATTTGGGGAGGGGAGCTGACGCTGAGGCATCTGCTAAACTTCTCCCTCAAATTCGAGGAAGCCTAAGGGCTGTGCTCCCGGTGGTCAGCCATCTCTCCCTATGGAATCGAGGTTCTCTGATCTGCTGAAGGATTGGTAAGGTTCAACCCTCACCCTCCTGTACCCCCGGAAGGTGTGGCCTGGGTGGATCCGCCCTTCCAATAGTTCACTTAAAGATGGGAAAGCAGAAGCCTCCGGAGACTAAGGAGCTTTCTCTGGATTCATGTGTTGGCTTTGGGGTTGCACAAACCTGTGTCCCAGTGTGTGGCCCCTTTTCCTTCATAGCACACAATCTTAGACCTTCAAGTTGATATTATGCTCAGGATTTGGTAAGATGCCTTTAGGTCATTGTGGAAATCTTAACAGTGTTGTTTTTTTATAAGTTACAATGCAAAAGCAAGCTTGATTTTTGTAAAACCATAAGTATTATGTACATGGGTTTAGGAATAAAAAAGACAAGCCAAGAAATGAATTGCCCATAGTCTGATCATAGTAAATAAAACGATTGTGGCTTGTTATAGACTGAATGTTTGCATTTCCCCGAAATCAACATGTTGAAATGTAACCCGCAGCATGATGGTATTTGGAGTCGGGGATTTTGGGAGATAATTAGGTCATGAGAATGGAGCCCCCATGAACGAGATTAGCTCACTTGCTCTCTTTCCGCCATGTGTCAGAGAAGGCAGCTATCCGCACACTGAAAGCCAGCCCAATCACACTGGCACCCTGATCTCAGACTCCCAGCCCACAGAAGTGGGAGAAGAAAATGTTTGTTGTTTAAGCAACCCAGCCCATGGTACTTTGTTATAGCAGATACAGCTGACTGTGGAAGCAGCCAAGCCCCTGGTGGTCAGCCCCTCCTCCACCTTGAGCCCTGGGGCTCCCTCCCGCTTCCTATTAGGGTGATGGAAACCAGCTCCCCTCTCCCATCGCACTGCACCCACTGAAGCAAGTCAGTCCACCTGAACACTTCCAGATGATGGCTCTGAAGGGAACTAACACTGTCCTTGTGAAACTCAACTTCAAGTGTGGTGTCGGATAATGAAGGGTCTCTCCTTCCCCACAGGGCTCACCCGCGTGGGTCAGCTGCATTGGAAAATTTCGAGACTTGACCCCGATCTCAGAAGGAATGAGCTCACTGAGGTCGTGAAACTCTGAGCACAGAGATCTCCACACTGAGCCAGAGAATTTTTAATTCCCTGAGCTGCATGCACATTTCTTCACTGAACTATCCTGTAAGTGGTTGTCAAGAACTAAGATTTGCTAAATTTGTTTATTTTTGCTTTTCTCTCTGCTCAGATTTAGAAGCATATGTTCATTTTCTCTGCATATGAGTAGTTCAGTGTGAAGTGTTTTCCTCATTTTATTCAGAGCAGACCAGTCAAAACCATGACATTTGATCGAAGTTGACCTGAGAAAAATATGACCTGCATGATTAATTTTATTAATTGTGTTTCTTTACAAACTAGTAAGTGAACTCAGTTATCTACAAGATGCCCATGCATCTCAGTGCCATAATTAGTGATACCTTCAGGTGGGTACCTGAAGATACCTTCAGGTAAGACACTTTTGTCATTAGGAAATGACAAAAGTGTCTTAGGCTTGTGGAAGCCACACAAAGAGCCACATCAGAGCCTTTAAGTCCCAGAGTTCATGTCTGAAGTAGCAAATGCTAAGGAATCTGAGGCTTTTCATCTCTAGGTTTCTGTCTTTAATGAAGCCATGGCTTCAGCTGAGATTAATTATTATATGCAGACACTCTAAGGATGGCCCACCAAGTTCTGGAAGAGCTGACCCAAACTTCGCTCCTGGGTCAACCAAGTGGACATTGGCCAGTAAGTGGGGCACCTGCAGCTTCTCTGCAGGGGTGAGGGATCATGAGCAGTGAAGGCTATGGGAAAGCTCAGATGTCATTTAGGGGCACATAGGAAGGCAAGTGGCAACATCCCGGTCCAGAATTTACACGGTAAGTTGAGAGTTTTCTATAAAGAAAGCTAGGATTCAGATAAAAAAAAAAAAAAAGATAAACAGTAGTTATCACTGCATTGTTTCCCAGGAGCTGAGAAGAAAAGGAAGGCAAATTTATTATCTACCATGTACCAAACTCACTTGTGTGTCCCCGTCTCTCTGTCTCTGTCTCTCTGTCTTTCTTTGTATGTCTGTTTGTCTCTCTTTATGTATATATATATATATATATATTCTTATACACACACACACATAGATATGATTTAATGTATAATAAATAACATACATGATGTATTTATTTAGTTCTCATAGAAATCCTATGAGATAAGCATTTAAATAACTTAAATTTATCAGAAATAGAGGCTTAGTGTGTTGCTATAACTCATGCAAGTTTCCACAGGTATTAAATGGAAGAGTAATATTTATATTCATCTACCTATTTGTGTCCATCTCCCTACTATCTCCCTACCTATCTCCCTACCTATCACCTGCCTTTGTCTATACGCCTGTATATTGCCTGTGTATTGATTGTTCACCATCATTTGTCTTCTTTCCACAACCCAGCACAGCACCTGGCACAGATCGGGTGCTCCGGCGTTGTTTGCCAACCCACACTCTGACCGACCCCCACCATGTCCATATCCTCTCCATCACATCCCCCTGCCTCACCTGGAGGTCAGCTCTCACCATCTGTGCTATAGGATTTTCATTCTAATGAGATTTTCTACTTAAGGCTAGAAGATGATGGGTCTGCCATACCCCTGCCCCAGAAGAGCAGGGATCTGCATAAATGAATTCCTGCTGAACTCTGCAGGTCTCAGTCTTGGAGGGGCAGGATTAGAGAGAATGACGGGCTACAGAAGAGCAGGACAGGGGCCGGCCCGTGGCTCACTCGGTAGAGTGCAGTGCTGATAACACCAAGGCCACGGGTTCGGATCCTATATAGGGATGGCCGGTTTGCTCACTGGCTGAGCGTGGTGTTGACAACACCAAGCCAAGGGTTAAGATCCCCTTACCGATCATCTTTAAAAAAAAAATGAAGAGCAGGACAGAGAAGAGCATGACTTATGGGTTACTGAAGACCTATGGGCCAAGAAGGATTTATGATAGAGAAGTCAAGGATGTGGATGAGTGAATTCCTATGTATAATTAGTGCTGTTTTTGGCCTTGGAGAGGCAGGGACTAGTGAGGAAAAGAGAGTACAGAAGGAATGATTGTTGCAGTGCCCCTGTGCAGAAATTGTATTGTTGTTCATTGTGCACACACTTACTGAGCATATATGTATTGCGGCTGGCCAGTATGGGGGTCCAAACTCTTGACCTTGGTGTTATAACACCGCACTGTAACTAACTGAGCTAACCGGTCAGCCCAGAGCACATATTTTGTGGTCTGCATCATGCTGGTGACAAGCATGAAAAGCATCTTCCCTGACTTTGAGAAACTTCCATTCTAGTAGCCCCTGTGTCTGCCCACGTCAACACAGCTATCTCCCCCCTACACCATGCCTGTGAGCTCATAAATGTGAAACACTTCTGGAATTTTTTGGGACCTGCCCTGGCTGCTTCTTGATCTAAGGTTCTTCACTCTCATATTAACATCAGCAATTAAAACTGTAGCAGCTTTCCACAGGCCGGGGTCTTGGCATGTGTCACCTCACAACAGCCCTATTAGATTTGTACTGTTACTGCCTCTGCTTTACAGATGAAGAAACCGAGGCCCAGCAATGCCTACTATGTTCTAAATCACAGTGGTTAAGCGTGTAAATTGTGGAGTTTGCCTGCTACAAGGGCAGCTCTAACATAACTGACAGCTATGGGACTTTGGGAAAATGACCTGTTCTTTCCTCATCTCAGATTCCTTGTTTGTAAAATGGTCATAAAATTGGCACATAATTCAAAGACCTGGTATAAGAATGGATGGTGTTCATATGTATAAAGTGTTTAGGACTGTATCTTGAATTGTATAATTGTATTGAGTTAAATGGTGCCCCCCCAAAAAGGATATGTCCAATTTTTAACCCTCAGGATTGTGAAGAAAACTTCAGGAAAAGGTCTTTAAAGATGTAATTAAGTTAAGGATCTCAAATGAGACTATCTTAGATGTAAGGTTGGTCTAGAGAAGAAGCCATGCGAAGATGGAGGCAGAGATGGAAGTGTGATGCTTCTGCAAGGCATGGAATGTCAAGGACCGCACGGAGGCATGGAACAGATTCTCCCTCAGAGCCTCCAGAAGGAGCTGACCCTGCCAACACCTTCACAGCAGACTTCTGGGCCTAGAGCTGTGAGAGAATAAATCTCTGATGTTTCAAATCACCACATTCATGGCAGTCACAGGAAACTAATACAGTAATTCATGCACGCATCCACACATATTTTTTTCTTACATTATACTCATATAGCACGTGTGACACCCTGAGGTCTCAACCTTGCTCACCTGACTTCAAATTCTTAATCACCCAGGTCTTGATTCTCTCTGGCCCCTTGGTTACTAGTTTTGCACGTGGCTTCTGCTGGTGCTCCTCCACACTTTTTCCCATACCTTACTGAGCCTGCTCGGTGCTTCATTGTCCATTCACCCATGGTTTGAGTTTTCCCACAGCTCCAGGTGAAAGGCACACCTGTGCCATCCCCCATCCTCTGTTCATGCAGAACCTCTCCCCCATGTTAGCTCCACACCTCCTCTCCCTAGTCCTTACCAGGGTGGGGCATTCACTCACGTGTAGCCTATCAAATTGCAAGGCATACACTTATTGCACAATTATTGAGTAGTTCAAGCAGTAAATAAACGGAAGCTAAACTAAATATAATGTAGACTAGAGGCAGAATATACACCATTTCCTGCAGTGATCAGAGAGTGCATTATGGAAGAAGAGAACATTAGGTATGTCAGGATATGTAGTGAGGAGCAGGGACCTAAAAAGTTTGGAAGCACCTCACAGCCCAAGGCAAGATAAGTGACAGTGAAGGCAAATGTTGTCTTAGACAGAAGGGACAGGTCAAATCGGGGATGTCATTCTAGGCAGAGGATTTTCATAAAATACAGACTCAAATGGGAAAAAAACCTTCCAATTTTTTGTACTGTTAAAATTTATAAAATTCCTATGTCTACCGCCCTTCCTTTGATCTCATATTTTAAGCTACTACATAAAAACAAGGAATAATTTAAAGAAAAAGTGTCACATATTATTTATATAGAAATCAATGTTTTTGAAGTTTAAATATTTTGGGAAAACATTTTCCTCTGATATGTCAACATGTAAAACACACAAAGCATTAAAGGTAATTAGTCCCGAAATTCTCACTCATGATAAGAAAGGCAGGCACAGATAATCCTGTTGAGTCAACTGGTCTCTGAGTCTCTGACTTAGTAAGTAGGTATGAACAGTTCTTGCTGGTTTCCCTGAGTTTGACAGACAAAGAAACTGGGGCCCCTGACCCAGTTCATTATGGGAACATTAAAGTAATTTCTTCTGGCAAAAAGAAAATCATATTACATAGATGGATCTACCAAAGCAATGAGGAGTACTGGAAATGGTAACTACATGCATAAATTTATATAAAAATTGTCATAAAATGTTACTCATTGCTGCATTCTCTATTCTGTTCCATTGGTCCCTATGTCTGTCTTTATGCCAGTACCATGCTGTTTTGGTTACTATAGCTTTGTAGTATAATTGGAAGTTAGGTACTGTTATGCCTTTGGCTTTATTTTTTGCTCAGAATTGCTTTGGCTATTTGGGTCTTTTGTAGTTCTATATGAATATTAGGATTTTTTTTTTACTTTTGTGAAGAATGCCATTGGTATTTTGATGGGTATTGCATTGAATTTGTAGAAAACTTTGGGTAGTATGGACATTTTCACAATGTTAATTCTTCTAATCCAAGAGCATGGAATATCTTTCCATCTTTTCATGTCCTCCTTAATTTCTTTCAGTAGTGATTTGTAGTTCTTATGTAGAGATCTTTCATATCCTTGGTTAAATTCATTCTTAGACATTTTATTTTTTTGGTGACTATTGTAGATGGGCTAGGTTTCTTGATTTCTTTTTCTGTTAGTTCGTTATGGGAGTATAAAAATGCTACTTATTTTTGCATGTTGACTCAAAAGGAAAAGTAAACAAGTGGGATTATATCACACTAAAGAGCTTCAGCACAGGGAAAAACAATTAACAGAGCAAAGACAACCAACAGTGTGGGAGGAAATATTTGCCAAATATGCATCCAACAAAAGGTTAATATCCAGAATATATAAGGAACTCAAACAACTTAACAGTAAAAATAACAAGTTAACCTGATTAGAAAATGGGCAAAGGAGCTGATTAGGCATTTCTCAAAGGAAGGTATATGAATGACCAACAGATAGATGAAAAAATGCTCAACACCACTCAGCATCAGGGAAATACAGATCAAAACCACATTGAGATATCATCTCACAACAGTTAGACTGGCTATTATGAAAAAGACAGAGAATAACAAATGTTGGCAAGGATGCAGAGAAAGCAGGACTCTCCGACACTGTTGGTGGGACTGTAAAATGATGCAGCCACTATGGAAAATGGTATGGAGGTTCCTCAAACAAGTACAGATGGAACTGCCATATGACTCAGCAATCCCACTGCTGGGCATATAACCAAAGGAATGAAAATCATCATGTCAAAGGGACACCTGTATCCACATGTTTATTGCAGCTCTATTTATAATAGCCAAGAGTTAGAACCAACCTAAATGTCCATCGTCTGATAACTGGATAAGGAAAATGTGGTATATTTGGAATACTACTCTGCCATAAAAAAATACTACTCTGCAGTCCATTCACAGCAACATGGATGAACTTAAAGAAAATTATGTTAAATGAAGTTAGTTAGGCACAGAAAGAGAAATATCACATGTTCTCATTTATATGTGGAGCTAATAAATAAATAAATAAATAAACAAACAAATAAATAAATGAAAAAAGAAAAAAGATACAAGAATCACAATTATACATTGAACTCTCTAAGAGAAGAGATCAAAACTGAGGTTGTGGGGATAGGAAACGGGGAGAGGGAAGGGGAAAGAGAGGAAATGGTAAAGTGCCACTAAAACCAACTAAATTGAATATTGAGGATATACTAATTATCCTGATTTGAACATCACACATTGCACACTGGTATTGATTTTTAATGCTGTACCTCACAGATACAACTATGTTCCAATAAAACACAAAATAAATAAATAAAATGTTATTTATATATCTTAAAAGATAACAAATTATTTAAACAAAAAGTAAAAAAGAGTTTATAATATAGTCATAATTAAAGTGTATGACAGTGATGGCATAAAGGCTGGGAGGACAGAAATAGAAATATACTATTATGAGCTTTTTATACTAGATGAAGAGGTAAAATGCCACCTGATGTGTGTCTATGGTATATGCTATATACTATAAACGACTATTAAAGTAACAGAACAAAGAAGGTGGTAAAGAAAAAAAATCCAAGTAATAAAGTAGACAAGTAGAAAACATATAACAAAGTGACAAACATAAACCTTATGATATCAATAATCACATTAAATGTAAATAGTCTAAACAGCCAAATTAAGAGAAAATTATTTGCCAGATTAGATGAAAACATAAGATCAAAATATGCTGCCTGCAAAAAATTTAAATAAGATATACCAAATAAATCAAAAGGAAAACGGAAAAGATATACTATGCTAACATGATCCAGAAGATAGCTGGAAGGGCTATCTTTATTTCAGACAAAGTAGATTTCAGAAAAAAGAATATTATCAGGAATAAAGGTCCATTTTTAAGGATAGTGGAGTCAATTCATCAAGTGACATAGAGATTTTAATCATTAATGATCATGTTACGCTTCAAGCAGTGACCCTGGTTGTAAACACTTGGTCAGGGTTCACAGACCCAACTCTTCCAGTCTCCTTCCTAGAGGATGCACTTTGTGTGGCTGCAGAACTTGGAGGTCTGAGTAGAGAACGGGAACTGCTGACCTCAGCATTCAGTTCATGTGCTTTTATATCGTCCTCCTGTTTCTAGAAACCTACCCTGCCTCCAAATACATCTGATATTCCCCGGTCCACAGTCTCTCTGTTTTCTCTTTTCAAGAGTCTGAACCACCACTATTCTGCCATGATTGAGAAGGACAGCTTTCCAATGCATGCATGTAGAGAGGAGTCCCAGGGATTTATTCGCTTCCTAAGCATGTTTCAACTAATCTTCCTTATTGGGTCCTAGTACCAGTCAGTGTGTAATTAGGGGAGCAGAATCACTGTGAGTTATGGGATAAGGAATTTATTAGAGAAATCAGATTTGATGCAATTATGGGAGAAGCTGGAGCAATGAAGTTCTACAAACAAGAGCCAGAATGCAAAAGGAGATACCCACCAGTCAATTTGAGCAGCCAACACATCCAGCTGCTGAGGCTTGGTGGCTAAGGGCCTTCGTGGTGAAGTCCATTCCAGAAGCCTGTGAGTCCTTAAAAAGAGCACAGACCTACATGTTCAGTTCTGGACATCACATGACACCTTGATGAACTTAAAAAAATATTATACTAAAATATATTGATTCCTGACACCCCTGACTTCCTTGTCCTTTACACCAAAACACTGACAATTATTTCCATGGAAGGGGAAATAATAGCCTAGAATGATGGGGAAAATATTTCTCAATTTTGAGACTCAAATTTGACTTTTCTTGAAATTATATTAGAGAGGGCCGGCCCGTGGCTCACTCGGTAGAGTGCGGTGCTGATAACACCAAGGCTGCGGGTTCGGATCCTATATAGGGATGGCCGGTTTGCTCACTGGCTGAGCGTGGTGCTGACAACACCAAGCCAAGGGTTGAGATCCCCTTACCGGTCATCTTTAAAAAAATAAAATAAAAAATAAGAGCACAGCAGTCCTGACTCCCAGGAGTGGCCTGGCACTATCAGCCAGGTCTAGGTGTTCCTACGAGCTGGTCTGGCACCCACAGCTATGCCTTGGTGTTCTCCTGCTGGACATAAATGATTCCACAGAACATTAATAAGAGACAAGGCCACTCTGTGACTGTGATAGATCAAGATTGAAAAAGGAAATAAAAAAAAAGACCACTCCATAATCATATCTAAACACAGACAAAATATGAATATCATTTGAGTCGCATTGCAAAATACGAAACATCTCCCCTTCCCAGATGAAATGAATGACTGGTTCTTGTTTATCAATTACACCTTTAGCTTCTTTCTAGTCTGCCCGCCCTATAGCTAAGGTTTATTGAGATACCCGTCACAGAATTACCCTTCCTTTTTGACTGCCCCCAATAGAGAACAAAGCCCCATTTTAATAAACCCTCCTCAAAATCTCCAGCCAAAGCCCACATTCTATAAAAGGTTATTTCTAAAACCCTTTCACGGGGACTCCCCATGATTCCCCATGGTGTGTTTGTTCCCTCATTGCTACAAGTAATAAACTCAGATTATTCAAGAACAGGTAAGTTCTTGGTGCCCTTTGGCTTGAGGGCATTGACATCCCACGGCCATGTATATGGTGATGAACCTGTGGCCACCAAGTTCAGTGGGGTCAACAGTCAGGAAGAGGATTTGGATGGGAACAGAAGTTGAAGATGAGCTAGGACCTTCTGGCACCTCTGCATATGTCTGTCCCTCAGCCCCCTCCTCCTTCAGAGGTACACGGTTGCTGCTGAACTTCTGCCTCCCTAAGTCTCAGAAAAGTCTCTCTTTTGGCTATTCTTACTCAGAACCACATGGGGAGGTTCCAGCTTAACCAAGTCACGTGAGCATCGCAACGCACTACTTCAAGGGGAAGCTGGAGCCAGCAATTCCTGCTTTGCTTGAGGATCCAGTGTTCCCCCTGCAAGGTTAAAATTTGTTTTTTCATGTTTTAAAGCCAGTTGCCACATAATAAATTTATTCTTCAGCTTCTATATTTTTGTTTGTTGGTTTTGTCTCTCATTTTCACTGTTCTTGAGTGTTTATTATTATTTTTTATCTCTTAACTAGAGGTTTCAATGGGGTGCTGGGATGGAGTGAAATCAAATATGTTTTCAATCTAACATCTTTACTTGCAAGTCACTTACTGATACGCAGGTGGCAGAGGCTGCTAGATCCTTCTAGGTATTCGTGCTTCCCCGTCCATAGTGAAGAGCTGCCCCTAATGGTCCATCCAGGGACTCCAATTACCAGCCTCTTACATCCCGGTGACTACTTCTCGCCAAAATTATGTGGGAGGAAGTGACGTGTGTTACTTTGGGGAAGGGGTATTTAAGAATTGGCTTTACTTTCTCTGTTCCCTATTTCCTCTCCTTTCAGCTGGAAGTTGAGGACACGGAGAACAGATGGCTGCTCTCTTCAATGATGGATCCTTGTATCACCCAGTGGAGGAGGCCTGCCTGTTGACCAGAAACACATTCACTAAACTGCTACGTTTAATGAAAGAATACTGGACATCTATCATGTTCACACACCAAAATTTAGGGGTTCATTCCAAATGAGTCATTCCAATTAAGTTTTAGTGCTCCCCTAACTAGCCATATGAATATCCATTTTATAAGGAACAACTCTTTCAATCAATATTCTTTTCTTTAACTGACAAATGTTAGAATTGTTGCTTTTGCTTTGGAGAAACCACAAAGATGAAAAGTTAATTAGCCCATACTCTGTGAAAAAGGGAGGGTTATCAGATCAAGTAATAAAGCAGTAAACCTAATTCTCTAAGTCAGGAGTCTGGAAGTGCTTCTTGTAAAGGGTAAGACAGTAAGTATTTTCAGTTTTGAGGGGCTATGTAGATCATTGTTGCATGTATTTTTTTTAGCAACCCTTTAAAAATTATGCTTAGCTCACAAACTGCACAATAACAGACCTTGGACAGGATTTGGCCCATGGGCCCAAGTTTACCAATCTCTGCTGTCAGTGAGCAGAGGACATTTAAAATAAATGTTATACTGAGGAGTTAGACCACTCCAGGGTCTATGTATGGATGCATTCCACTTTAAGGCTATGAGCTCCTTGAGGGCAAGAATCATGTTTTATGCTTTCATCTTAATCATTGTTTTACCTAATGTGGGGCTTTTAATTTTGTTCAATTTTGGCTCTTCTATTGGCATCTGCAAAGCTCTGTGTTAGGCACTCTAGTCTTATCTATAAAATAGGTGCCCTCCCAAATAAAATTGAGTTGAATTGAAGTAAAATTTAGATAGATAATTTGAATTATACTGGAAAATTGCAATAATAATTCCAGAACAGAATACTGGGAATTTTATAACATATAACTCTGCTATGGAACTCTTTCAATTAGCAATAGCCATTGCTGTCATCGACTGTCTATGCCACTTTCAATTATTTATATTTAAATGTGGAAGCTTAACTGAGAAAAAGAAAAAAAAAAATAGTACTAGCTTTTTCCCTTGACTTGGCATATAAAAAAACAGAGTAAAACAATTGCAAATTTTATATGAGGCTTCTATTTTAATATAAATAATATAATAATGTAAATTTTGTCTGACAAGATTATGTTCATCTTCCCCAGGGATTTGCTACCATAGGATATTTTTATCTTTTCAAACTCATTCTAAGGCATATCTGTATATCTTATTATCCTGCGCATAAAAATCCCTTCACAAAGATTGGAGATTGGACAAGGCCGAGTTCCCAGAGAAAGTTGGGGACTGAACAAGATGCAGGAGGAGCCATAGTTTTGTATTCTCTTTAGATTAAGTTATTTCCACCTGCTGTGTGAATGGCCCTCTGAGAATGAACACGTTGGAGTTACATTCTGTGAGCAAAGCCAACAGCATCTGGTTTGTACCTGCTGAAATGTGCAACACAAAAAGCCGTCCTGAAAATGCAATCAATACTCATGCCAATATCCTTCAGTTAATCAATTGGGAACCCAAAGAACGCATGTGGATTTGTGACACTATAATGGATTTGGGGTATATATAACTAATGAATGAATTCCTAGCCGATTGTGTTTGCTGAACTGAGATGTCTATGTTATTTTTCCATTTTAGTTTATGCATCCTGTGTCTGGTTTACTCAGCACAGGCTCTGGCACTAGCTGCCTTTGAATTGCTATAACTTCCCCTAAGGAGTTTATCTCTCTGAATTAATACCTCCATTATATCGAATCCAAATTTTCACTTGAATAAATACAATTAAATAGACCCATAGTGAAGAAAAATTATATTTTTATCAAAGAAACCCAGTGTAATGAAATCAACGGCAGCTTGGTGATTTATCTGTTATTCCAGGTTCGTAATGATAATAGAATTGGCCCACAGCACACATTGTGAAGCTCCCTAAGAATGAAGGCTAGCCTGTAGATTTGGACTTTTTATGTATCTACTATGTCTATGATGTTTATCTTTTGCTCTAGAAATTTTCTTGCTAACCTTGGTTGCTGACTCTCAAAGGACATAATTTTCATGAAAGCACAGTCATGCGATAGAATTTTTTTTTACCCCACTGGGACACCTGAGATTATTATCACTACTTGAAAAAAAAATCCTGTGTTCAGAAACAAACTCTTGACAATCCTGACAACTTCTATCCAGAGACATTCTCACTATAGACAAATAATTTTTTAAAAGAGAAGTGTTGCTTACTGAGAGTTTCAACATCATGGTGGTAATCACAAGTCTAATTAGCATTAGTCATAAGAGTCATTCAACAAATACAATTTCACCATCTTGGAGGCCCCCTCTATTGTGAAAACGTGTTAAAACATCACATCCCAAATGGCAATTGAACAACTATGTTTGTAGGATAAAAAGTGTTATTTTAGAAAAATATCTCTTGCTAATCTTTTAAGCCTCATTTGTTGAAACACCATTTAAATGTTTACTTTGAGTGAAAAATATGTCTTACATATACACAAATATATTTAAATACTTTAAGTGGCCAAGCCCAAATAAATTAATGAATAGATAGCAAATAAAATTTATTATCATCTCTCTTAAAGCAGACATTTTTTCTGATCTTTCATAGTGTACATTCTCTTGTATAAATGATGTACACTTTTCTAGTTCCACTTCAGAGTCATCTTTTGGCTCATCTCCAGCCTACTATATGCATTTTTGATAATTCTCTCTTTTCCTTCATTTTCCTGCCATGGCTCTTGTTAGATTATTATCCTCTTTCACATACATTATTACCAAGGCCCCTTCAGTGATCTTTACTCTCCACATCTGTCTAACCTAAATCCATACAACACACTGCTGTAGATAGATGAACTTTCTCCATGCACCATGCTGACAATGTCAGTATCCTGCTCCAAAACCTTCCATTTAATCCTTAAGTGATTTTGGAAAGTTATCCAATTATAAGGTACCACCCTTCTCAGACAATACCCAGGCCATGAAAGGTGCTTGCTGTCCACACTGCCCTCTCCTGGGAAGACTGGGAGTGCCCAGCTTGTCTCTAAATTCTTAAGCAACCCCTTGCATAGAGACCTCTCCACTTGCCTCCAGACAGGGCTTACTCGGACTGGCTCTGTCTTGGAAAGAGGCAGACAAGTCCAACCAGATGCCTCTGCAGGGTGATATTTCCCCCAAGGGGATGGAAATTGGTGCAGAGCCAAAAAACACTCTTTTTATGTATAAAGCACAGATATATACAGTACATAAAGAAATACACAGTATATATCTATACAAGTATATGCATGGGGATAAGAAGTTATTAGAGAAAAATGTCTCTTTAGGGGAAGTGATAATGAAAAAATGTTGAGGAACACTGCCATAGTGTTACCTGAGCCCGTGAGATGAACAGGAATGGAATCTTCCATCAAAAGTTACAATGAGCTGTGGCACTGGTGGCCGGCAGGATCCACTTAGAATTGAGACACTTTTTCCCAGCCATTGACAGCACAAAAATTATCATCTTATTTTACTACACTGCACATCAGAATGACCAACAGTTTCTTTTTAATTTTTTGTTGGTAAAAAGGTAGAAGGATTGAAATTCAATGTTCTCATCAAAATGAGCAATAACGGCCAAGTATTCCATCCAAGTTCTTCATTCACTTAGGAAGTAATATTAATTAATGGATAATTAATGGAATAACAAATAAATAAAGGAATATCTAACAAGCATTAATTGTAGCTACTGTTTGGTTTGAACATCAATTATGTATCTTTCGTGAGGCTGAAGCCACAAAACCACCTTAGCGGTGTACATTGTTAACATTATTTTGCAGTTGAAGAAACTAAAACTTGGAAAGCCCAAGTAATTTACAGATCATCAAAGAGTTAGTATTAGAAAGTCAAGAGACAAATCTGGGTCTTTTTGATTCAAAATCCTATAATCTTACTCACTAATACACCAGAAAGATAACCCATTAAAACGCACTATTAGCAGAATCCAGGAAGAAATGTTCTGTGTTAGGGATAAATGCATCCCCAGAGAACAAAAATCAGGGACCCACAAGTTCAGGAGAAGGAAGGGGAAATTTTGAAAAGTGGGTTTCTCCCATAGTGGATCATCTGTGATGCAAGTCAGAATTATGGGTAGAAAACTTGGTTTCTACACAGCCTATACCTGAATTCTAGTTCTAAAGATAAGCAGGGATTTGTTTTCAGGGACTAGAAAGTCTGCAAACTACCCAAACATATATGACCTTAATACCAAATATTTATGTTGAATCAATGATGTTTTCTGGAACAACACTTTCTAGAAAAATCAGCACATGAAATGTTTGGATTTTGTTTCTCAAAGGTTTATATATTTATAATCACATAGCTAATTGTCAAAATTCTGTAGAGAATTATATCAGCACAGGAAACATTTTCCAGTCAGCTTTCCCTTTTTAGCAGAATCTTGTATAGAATTTAATATGTAAATTGAATCCATGGAAGGCTGTGCTGGTGTAAGTGAGTGGGTCAGGCTCAGTCTCACTCTGTTCCCCAATGACTGCAACATCACCCCCAAGAATCAGTAGCATGGTTATGACACGGGAACTCAGGAAATACTTGATACTGCCTTATCAAAATTGCTAGTAGTCACAGTTTGCAGAGGCCTCTAATGAATATTGTATTAAAAATTTTATAAAGAGAGATCAATAATCTTCCCAACACAGTTTGGGGAATTATCTCACAAAGGTCAGGGACTTCCCCAAAGTCACATGGATGAGAGAGAAATGCGTATGAACACCTGAGCTCCTCACTTTTTGGTACAGTTGTTTTTACATAATTGTCACTTCCCGTCATACACTGTGCAGTGGTTTACAGGCTCGTTTACTGCACGTTGCTGCAGTACTCAGTATGCTTCTTGCGCTGGTATATTCTTAATAAAGTGGTCTACACACAAGGAGGGGCTGTGGGGAAGTTTTCAGGGTCAGGAATCCAGATGAAAAGACACGTTTAGGAGTTTTTTGAATTTCTTAGGGCCTCTCCCAATAAGACATCATGATAAACTACTTTATCTCTTTACTTTGATACTGTCTTTGGTTGTGACCTATTCAGATGCTTATTGCTTAGAAAAATTCTACTAATACAACTGCAAATCTTTATGTAATTTCCCATACAGTGTTTAAATTAGCTTTTTTCCTCTTGAAATCCATAGAGAACCATTTATATTTCTTCTGATTGCTCAAGGCTATTTGAAATACATATAGCTGTAAATCTGATTGCTAGTCCATGATCCTAGCTGCAAATATTATTACTTTAAGGCGTCACAAAAATAGCTAATTAAAAAGTAAACTTGACTGAAAGTCACATCTGGATCTTTTGGGTAAATCAATGGAGACAAAGCTGGTGTTACTACTGCTGCAACAATGCTTATTTACAAGTCTTTCTCCTCTATGGTAATTTCCTATTGGAAACATCGTGTTTAGTATTCAGATAAATGACTGAATGAATTCATTAAACTTAAGCTAATGATTGTGCACTTTTGTTGTTTTCTGGGGCTTTGAATTTACATAGCATCTCCATTAAAATGAACTAGGTTAGTTTTCTAAAGGGTTAAAACAAAGCTGATAAAATAAGCTTAGTGATTAAAATATGTACACATAAATGTAAGCATGTTATTTTAACCTTGAGTTCATTTTCTACTCTTTTCAGATTAGCTTGGAGTAAATTAATCAAGTCTGCATCCTGCTGGGCAAAGTCCTTTCCTCATTACTCTGTTTCTGCTCCCTCCTCTCTTTACTGACACTGATAGACCATGAGACCTAAAATAGATACTAATTATTTTCCACCTGTACCCCTCACTGTTCAAAGTAGTGCATGGCTGTTTTGACTGTGAGACCCCATTAACACAGAGCTCATTAAAGCCACAGAGAAATGAATGGACTTACAAGAACAAAGATTGTATTGAGTTAAGATACAAATAACTGAAGGCACAGTAGGAAAACATATCATATAGAAAATTTTACCCACTCTATTTTTAATTACAAAAGAGAAAAAAATTTCATGCTGATGCATATCATGCAAAGGGTAATACCTGTGTAGTGGTTGTAGGAGTTTCTATCTATTGCTGACTTTACGTATGAATCATTACCATTAGTAATGGTTCCACTGTTGGGTCTCACACCCTCTGTCCTACTGCAAAAAGAATTAAACTTATTGGAGAAATTATGTGAAAAAATATGGTAGATCCAGCAGGTAGCTGTACTGATGAAACATGAAAATTTGAGGCTTTGGAATCATCTGCTACCTGAATTGCACCCCAAGAACAACCTCTGTCCTTTACAATGGAAGTTTAGGACTGTCATCCAGTAGTCATTTAGTGAAATATTAGTTCCCATCAAAATAAATACTCCCCATCATGAAAAAGAAAGGGGGAACATGAGAAAAATCAAAGTAAACTAGTTACTAACAACATGTAAAGATGGAGATCTTCTGAGTGACTTTTAACAAGGGATATTTTGTGGTTAAGTATACAACAAAACTATCTTGGTGACATAGTAGTAACATGCAGATTGTGAACTCGTTACACATGTCCTAACTGATCAATAATGATGTATCATTATTTTTACAATAGAACTTACGAAGCAATTTCAGATTTACACCCTACCTTTACATAACACCCCTGTGGGGTAGAAAAGACAAATATTTTATTGCTTTTTATAGATGAAGAAACCAAGGCTCACAGACCTTCAGTGATTTTGTACATTTACTGCTCATAAGTGACAGAACTGGAAACAGACCTCGGGTCTCCTGATTTTTATCCAATGCTTTTTTCTGTTACTTAGTCCTAAAAATGTGTCAATATATAACACAGTTAGTGTAACAATTAATTTTATGTATTAACTTGACTGGCCCACAGGGTGCTCAGATAATTGGTCACACATTATTCTAGTGTTTTTGTAAGGGTATTTTTTAGTTGACATTAACATTTAAATCAGCAAACTGAGTAAATAGGATTGCCCTACATAATGTGGATGGGCCTCATTCAATTAGAGAAGGCCTGAATACAGAGTCCTGTCAACTGACAGTCTTCCAGCTGGGACATCAGCTCCTCCTGTTCTGCAGCAGCTTCCAGCCTTTGAACTTGAACTGGGATATCAACTCTACATTTTGGACTTGTCGACCTCCATAATTGTGTGAGCCACTTGATTATAATAAATCTTTTTACACACACACACACACACACACACACACACAAACACACACACACATTTTCTTAATTCAGAGAAGCTAACCGTATAGTCAGAGCTCTGTGGGGAAACAGAACCAATATGATGTCCTATTGACTAATACACTTAGCTTCTCTGAATAAGCAAAATCCCAATTCATAGATGGCATTAAAATTTTACCACTTGGATTTTTAAAAATAATAAAACTCGATGAAAAAATCTAAGTGCACAAATGCCTAGCATTAGTGAGAGAAAATACTTATGTATAATTTATTACATAACCTCTGTAATTTGTAAAGTAATACAATGATCTTCTAGACAGAGTCCTTTAACATTTTTGTTTGCATAACCTCTAGACTAATTTTGAAAAACTATTGCCTTCTTGAACACTTTTATATAAATATCTGAATTTGTTACTATAATTTTAAATATTTGCAAAGAAAATATATGCGTAGACATATGCATATACATATATGTATATATACACACACACACCCACACACACATATATATAGTATTTTATACTGTGTTGAGGATTAAATCCATTCTCACCTTAGGGCTGCAGGTTCACCTCATTACTTAACGAAAATGTCCACCACATGCACTGACTGACAATGTGAATTCTCTTCATGTTTACCAAATGAGCCTTACAACCTGTCAGAAAAATAGTCTGAATTCATGTTTTACTTTAAATAAACATGATAATAAATATTCACACAACAGCTTTATCACTTCTGAATTCTATTTCCAAAAGATAAATTGATAGTAGATAGATTGATAGATATAAAGACACAGAGCCTTAGAGACATGTTTGTCTGCCCAAATAAGGTCTGACACTTCAACATTTATCACTGAATTTTTTGTCTTTGCTCTCATGGGATTCTTCTTCAAAAGGAGAAATTCTAGATCATACTTGCATTTGGTGCCTTGGGATGGAGGATCTGGAAACAGATTCCTTTAGGGCTTAGTCCTTCCTGTGCATACCTGGGACATTGTATGTAAATTCAGGTGTGTGGTTACCCCAACCAGACAACAGCTCTTCCTGACCAGTGCCAGCAAATTGCATGCTCCCTGAATCATTGTTCCTGAGAGGTTTTCCTTTAAAAAATACCATAGACTGTATGGCTTTAATAAAAATTAAAATTCTCGCAGTTCTGGAGGCCGAGAAGTCCAAGATCAAGCTGCTCATGTCTGGTGAGGTCCAAATTCCTGATTTGCAAATAGCCATGCTCTTGTTGTATCCTCATAAAGCAGAGAGCAGAGAGAGAGGAGCAAGTTATATCACATCTCTTCTTATAAGAGCACCAATCCCCTCTATGAAGTTCCACTCTTATGACTTAACGACTTTTTAAATTCTCTACCTCCAGATACCATTACATTGGAAGTTAGAACTTCAACATTAAAATTTGGGGGCACACATTCAATCCATTACAGCATCTTTTGGAAGTAATTAGGATTAGATGAGGTCATTAGGGTACGGCCCTCCAGATGAGATCAGTGCCGTTACAAGTATAGGCCAGAGAGCTCACTTGCTCTCAGGCATGTGAGGACATGGCAGGGAGATTCAGGTAGTCTGCAAGCCAGGAAGAGGGACTGCACCAGAGCCCAACCATGCTGGCAGCACTCCGATCTCAGGCTTCCAGCCTCAAGAAGTATAAGAAATAAATTTCTGTTATTTAAGCCACCCGGTCTCTGGTATTTTGTTCTAGTGGCCAGAATAGACTAATACTTAAGAGAAAGGATGTTTCTTTGATATGAGGAGCAGGTGTCCAAGCCATGAAAAAGAAGTATGGGAACTTAGTGACAGTCAAACAGATGAATCTCCTGCCTTCAGTTTCTGCTCCCATCCTGGCTGTAAAGCAGGGACTCTTAGCTGATAAAGGCATCTATATCCAGCAAGGGAACTTGAAGGGGAATTAACTGTGTCTGAAAATAATCATTTTACTGTTTGTCATCAACACAAGTAAATTGGAAATACCCACTTGCTTCCGCACTGAATGGAAACAGAAAATGAGAGGCAGTCAGGCAGAAAGGCCATCAGAGCCCATATCATAGGCACTCCCTGCACAAGATCAACCCCAGGAACTAGGACAGCTCTTGGACAATTGGAACCTGGAGGTTTAGCAGCTTTGTAGGAAACAGTGACTCTAGGGACACATCCTAGCAGAAGAGGAGAAGCTAGAAGGTCACGTTCACATCTGCTGGTGCCTTTCAACTTCTTGGCAGGCTTTCTACACCAAGGTAAAAACTGGTCCTTGAGGAGTAGAAAAGATAACAAAGAAAGAAAAATTCTGAGGGATCCTCTTCCTCAAAAACACACACAGAATGGGGGTGCTCACTCTCAAATCTTGCCAGGGGCATCTGGTCAAATTTGGGGTTCCTCTCCCTGTAGGCAGCATATTAGTTATGAGAATTCTCAGGAGACATGAGAGAGAATTTATGTACCTTGGAGAGTTTTGTAAATATGATTTGTGGTTTTATTTGATATATCTGATGGATGGATGGATGGATTACAAAGGATTTGAACAAATGTGGGTGGCAGAGAACATTGTCATGGCATCCCAAGCCCTCTCCCACCCCTCCCAGCACATCTGCTATGTAAGCTCTGGGGACCATGGAAATCCACCTCACACTCTTTCTCTGAATAACTATGTCTAATGATCCAATATTGCTTCTATTCTAGATTCCCAGGAGAAAAATGAAGCCCTGGCTTTGAATGAGCTGTGGAATAATTTTCTTTTTCCCCAGAGTTGAAAGAGACAGATTTTATTTGCAATGGCTATGTTACCATCCACCAAGCTGCTGGTTTTGAAACGTGGAATGCTTTTGATTGTGGGTTTTTTGAAGAAGAATAAAAACATGGCATACTTTTCAATAAAGGTATATGCTCCTTAAAACAACTTTACTGAGGCGTAATTTATATACAAAAAACTGCACATATTTAACATACACAATTTGATGGGTTTGGACATAAGTATGTACACGTGATACCATTATCACAATCAAGGTCATAGACATGTCCATCACCTCCCCAAATTTCCTCATGTCCGTTTTTCTTTTTATGGTAAGAACACTTAACATGAACACATAACTACCCTTTTAACAAATTTTAAGTGCTCAATACAGTCAATACAGTATTATTATGTATAGACACTACGTTATATAGCAGATATCCAGAATTTATCAATCTTGCATAACCGAAATTTTATACCAATTGAACAACAACTGCCTGTTTTCCTCTCCTTCATGCCCCCAGAACCACCATCATATTCTCTGTTTTGGTGAGTTTGATCATTATAGATACCTCCTATAAGTAGAATCAGGTAGTATTTGTCCTCGATGACTGGTATATTTCACTTACTGCAATGTCCCCCAGGTTCATCCACATTTTCACAAATGGCAGGATTTCCTTCTTTTCAAAGGCTGAATAATATCCCCTTATATGTATATACCACATTTTCTTTATCCATTTATCTGTTAATGGACACGTGCACTGTTTTCATGTCTTGGCTATTGCAAATAATGCTGCAGTGAACATGGGAGGGCAGATGTCACTTTGAGCTGCTGATTTCACTTCATTTGAATATATACCCAGAAGAGGGATTGCTGGATCACGTGGTAATGCTACTTTTAATTTTTTGCGGAACCTGCATCCTGCTTTCCCTAGCAGCTGTGTTCCATTGTTTTAATGACACCTTCCTTGTGGTCCTCTGGCTCAAGATGATGTTTACACCAGGTGAAGGGTAAAGAAAGACAACTTCCCTTTCCTACATGATTGTTGCTAATGTTCCTGACCTTCTGAACAAAGGCAGGTGACACATCTGTGGCCTGTGTTTGCAGAGTTGCTGATGCCTTTGAAAAAACGTGAACATTTGAACTGACAGCTCAAGAGTCTTCTTCAATTCTCCCTGTCAGGACAGTGTCTCTGTAATCATTTCGCCAAAGCCTGCTTTTTTTGTCTCTACCTGGGGAAAGCTCTGTGAAAGTATCTGAATTCCAGAGGAAAGGAGACTGCCTTGTTAAATTTTTATAGAACTTGTGGAAAGCAGAAGTAGCATTTATATCCACTAAGACACAGTTACAAACTCATAGGGGAAAATATACCATCACAAAAGCCATTTATCTTTTAAGGTCAGCAGAGGGAAAGATACTGAGTCAATATTTTCATTTTCTGTACAAATATATATATATGTTTTGTGTAGGAAAGATGGGATATCTGTTTTTGATCTAAATTACTGTTTTTTAAAATTTTTTCTTCTATGTAATTTGTGATAATTCTTGGTAAGTTAAACTCATTCTGAAATAAGTTGTTACAGGGCTGTGAAATAGTTTGACAATAAAAAGTCAACGTTGGAGAAGTTTGGCCAATTTTACATTTAGATCTAAGGTTAAAGCCTGGTCTTTTCTCACTTCATTCACTCCCTGAATCCTTCCAAAGAATCTGCGTGTGTCTGTGTGGTGTGTGTAGTATGTTGTGTGTGTGGTGCATGTGTGTGTGTATGGTACATGTGTATGATACATATGTGCGTGATGTGTATGAGGGGTCTTTGAAAAGCTCATGGAAAATGCGTATTATGAAAAAAAAACATGGATTGCAAAAAATTCTTGCACCAAAATAAACTCTATTAACACATTATAACAGTACTGAACAGGATCTAGTTTGCAGCACTAAGAAGGATAAGACATCACCTTGAAAAAAGCCCCTATCAGAGCAAAATGAATTCTGCTAAAATTGAAGCAAGAACAAACATTAAGTTTATGGTAAATCTTGGGTAGAAGAGTTGGTGACATCACTGATGCTCTATGAAAACTTCATGGGAACGTCCCTCCCCCAATCAGCAGTTTACAAATGGATAACTCAGTTTAAGGGACAAGGCAATGTTGGAGATGAAGCCCACAGTAGGAGACCATCACATCAATCTGCAAGGAGAAAATTAACCTTGTTCATGCCCTAATGGAAGAGGACCGATGACTAATGGCAGAAACAACAGCCAAGACCATAGACATCTCGGTTGGTTCAGCTTCCACAACTCTGACCGAAAAATTAAAGCTGAGCAAACTTTCTGCTTAATGGGTGACAAAACTGTTGTGCCCAGTCAGCAGCAGACAAGAGCTGAGCTTTCTATAGACATTTTAACCAAGTGAGATCAACATCCTAAAACATTTCTAAGAAGAATCATAACAGGAGATGAAACATGGCTCTACCAGTGTGAACCTGAAGACAAAGCACAGTCCAAGCCACGTCTACCAAAAGGTGGAAGACGTCCAGCCAGAGCGAAAGAGGTCAGAAGAAAAGGTCATGCAACAGTGTTTCCGGATGCTTAAGGCATTTTGCTTGTTGCTTCTCTGAAGGACCAAAGAATGATAACATCTGCTTACATGAGGGTGATTAGAGCAACTTAGCCAAAGCTCTGGTTGAAAAACACCTGGAAAAGCTTCACCAGAGAGACCTTCTCCACTGTAACAATGCTCCTACTGACTTCTCTCATCAAAGACAATTTTGTGAGAGTTTTGATGGGAAATCATTAGGCATCCACCTTACAGTCCTGATCTGCCTCCTTCTAACTTCATTTCATTTCCTAATCCTAAAAAGTCTTTAAAGGGCACATTTTCCCCTCCAGTTAATAATGTAAAAAAGATGATATTGACATGACGAAATTCCCAAGACCCTCAGTTCTTTAGGGGTGAACTAAATAGCTGGTATTATCGCTTACAAAATTGTCTCAAACTTGATGGAGCTTAAAACATTTATGCTTTTTAGTTTTATCTTTAATTCCACTTTTCTACAAATATTTTGAAGTCTCCTCATGTGTGATGTCTGTGTTTTGGGGTGTGTGTGTAGGGGGGATATTTGTGTGTGTGTGTGGTGTGCATATGGGGGGTGTATTTGGGTGTGCGTGTGGTGTGTGGAGGGTGTGTGCATGTGTGTGCATGTGTACGCTTTGCTTTCCAGTCTAGATAAGGGTGCATTAGAGAGTTTTCTGCCAAGATTTAAAGGAGAGGCTGCAAGGTTCTCCTAGACCAATGTGTGGCCCAGTCCCCTTCCTGGGCGCTCGCTGCATCTTATCTCTGCTGTGAGCAGAGAACTCTGGGAAGTTCGGAAGAGCAGCCTCCAAGGCACTGACGCACATGAAAGCGTGGAACACAGTGGTGATTGTTAGTCCCACTGAACTCTCTTTTTGGTGTGAGGGTCTCAGGGGCTGCAAAGGGCCCATTTGAGAAGGCGCGGTCTTGGGTGGGCAAGCCTGCCTCCTGGGTGAGGATGTCGAATTTGGCAGTCACTTACACTGCAGTGCAAGCAAGGTGTTTTGTTGTGGTGGTTGTTTGTGTGCCTGTTAGTTTTTAAATTTCTTGTGAGAGAGAAGATGAACTGGTGGGGAAGAGAGGCCCAGAGGAGACTGAACACGAGCAAGGATCAGAAGCAGTGCTCTAGCCACTGGGAGAAAGTTTCTGAACGTGCATTTGGTTCCACACAAGACAGCTTCTCCCAGCTGTGCATCCTTGCCTGACTCATTCTGCTTTGTAAAATTGCTGGTCTGTACTGTCACCAGGTCTTTCTTATAAAGTTGGTGAAGAGGCAGGACACAGTATTTTCTACCCTGCACAGGCAGTCCAAGAGGCAAAAGTCCCTAGGACAGCAAGAGAGCTCTGGACATAGGTGAAGGTCACCTTTTCCTGCAATACCTCTATTTTATGCAATGCCTTTATTTAGTTAGCAAATAGCAGGATTGTGCATTTTCCACCAGTCATGCTGATAGCATATCTCACGCTGAAAATGTACTAAGTCAGATTGTATCAATTGTCATTTGCAATGCTGTCACATAAGATGCCCCCAGCCCTGCTGCATGTTGACACTTAATCAGGAACAAAGTATCAGCTGGTGTCTTTGTTATTCCCATCGAAAGAAATGGATTCTAATTCACAGAGCTTTGTGCTATTTTTGACGTGGTCATCTTGGAAGCACTCTGCTCTGCATGAGTTATGAAAGATGATTACCCTGCTCCAAACATGCAAATGATATCCCTCTCTTTGAATAAACGGATAAGTATTAGGTAAGTTAGTAGTTGGTAAAGTGGAAGATAATATTTGAGAATAAAAATTTATGCTGCCAGGATGGAGAAAAATTCTGGTGAGGCTGCCCAACACACGGTCTGATGGAGAGATAGAACATTGTGCGTGGTGTCTTCACAGAAGCCTTTGCCCAAATAAAGGAGGCTCCTGCTTTCTTCCTGGGTCACCATCTCATCATAAAACCCTGTCCTGTATACCTTCTGCCTGGAGTAGGAAGATCGATGGCCCCCCAGAGATGCCCAAAGTCTAATCCCCAGAACCTGTGAGCATGTTGTTCCATGGCAAAGGACAATTAAGGCTGCAGATAAAATTAAGGTTGCTAATTACTTGAGCTTAAGATAGGGAGATTATCATGATTTATCAGGTGGACTCAATGTAACCATAAGGATCAATTGGAGTGAAAGATGAAAACAAAATCAAAGAGGATTAGAGCATGTGGATAAGACGAAGGTCCAAGGCCCAGGGTCCGATCACTGCACTGGGCAGTTGCTGGGAAAAAAAAAATGGAGGGAGGGAGGGAGAGAGAGAGAGAGAGAGAGAGAGAGGAAAACGTGACCCCAGAAGAAGGTCAGAGGGATGTGGTGTGAGAAAAACTTGACAGCCATTGCTGGCTTTGAAGATGGAGGTAGGAAGCCCCGAGCCAAGGATCCTGCCGGGAGGAATGCAGCCCTGCATTGCTTTTATTTTAGCCCTGTGAGACCATGTCAGGCTTCTGACCTCCAGAACTGTAGGACAGTAAATTTGAGTTGTTTAGGTCACTCAATTTGTGGGAATTTGTGATAACAAAAGACCACGAATAGCCAAAGCAACGCTGAGCAAAAAAAATAAAGCTGGAGGTATTACTCTACCTGACTTTAAACTATACTACAAAGCTATAATAACCAAAACAGCATGGTATTGGTATAATAACAGAGACTCTGATCAATGGAATAGAATAGAGCACCCTGAAATCAACCCACGCACTTACTGCCATTTGATCTTCGACAAAGGCATTAAGTCTATTCACTGGGGTCGGGACTCCCTCTTCAGCAAAGGGTGCTGGGATAACTGGTTATCCATTTGCAGGAGATTGAAACTAGACCCACATCTCTCACCATTTACTAAAATCAACTCAAAATGGATTAAGGATTTAAATATACACCCTGAAACAATAAAACTTATTAAAGAAAATATAGGAGAAACCCTTCAGCAAATAGGGCTGGGCACAGACTTCATGAATATGACCCCAAAAGCATGGGCAACCAAAGGAAAAATAAACAAATGGGACTATATCAAACTGAAAAGTTTCTGCACAGCAAAAGAAACAATTAACAGAGCTAAAAGACAGCCAACAGAGTGGGAGAAAATATTTGCAAAATACATGTCTGACAAAGGACTAATATCCAGAATATATAAAGAACTCAAACAACTTTACAAGAAAAAAACAAGCAACCCAATTAAAAAATGGGCAAAAGAGCTAAGTAGGCATTTCTCTAAAGAAGATATGCAAATGGCCAACAGTCATATGAAAAAATGCTCAACATCACTCAGCATCCGGGAAATGCAAATCAAAACCACACTGAGATACCATCTCACCCCAGTTAGGATGGCCAAAATCCAAAAGATGCTGAAAGATAAATGCTGGTGTGGTTGCGGAGAAAAAGGAACTCTCTTACATTGTTGGTGGGAATGCATAATGGTGCAACCCCTATGGAAAATGGTTTGGAGGTTCCTCAAACAGTTGCAGATTGATCTACCATATGACCCAGCTATTTCACTGCTGGGAATATATCCAAAGGAATGGAAATCATCAAGTCGAAGGTATACTTGTTTCCCAATGTTCATTGCAGCACTCTTCACAATAGCCAAGAGCTGGAATCAGCCCAAATGTCCATCATCGGATGAGTGTATATGGAAAATGTGGTATATCTACACAATGGAATACTACTCAGCTATAAAAACGAATGAAATACTGCCATTTGCAACAACATGGATGGACCTTGAAAGAATAATATTAAGTGAAACGAGTCAGGCAGAGAAAAAGAAATACCACATGTTTTCACTTATTGGAGGGAGCTAAAGGTGAAAGAAATTCCGATTTTGTTTAGCCTGGGACACGGTCTGGGCTCCCTTCTATTTCTTTCTCTTTTTTCTTCCTTTCTGTCTCTTGCTCTCATTGTTTTTCTCCAGGTGGTTCTAATGAGTCATCTACATGGGGAACTAATTGAGCTGATTTAGCAATTTTAGCCTTAGGTCAAGGAGGAGGTAAATTACACCAAGAAGCAATAGTGAAGTCAATGAATCAATTAAGGAACGCTGGAGGGATGGCTGAGTTTCTGAGTGAAGGGAAAAGTGGAGCTTAGGGGTATGCTTGGCTCTGCCATGGGCTGGCACCTGGAGACAGAGGCCTGCCTGGTACATGGCGATAGCTACATGACTACGCCAATTGTCCAGTTGAGGCAATACCTAGCCATACAATTAGGGTAGCTATTTCATAACTAAAGCCAAAAGGTTTCTCAGACCCTTCAAACCCATTGTACAGACTGGGTCACAAACCCTTCACACGCGGGCCCGTGCTAGGTAATTGGGAAAGATCCCTTGAGCCATCGGCAGACATCACGAGCTCAATCCTTGGCTTCTTCAGCAGCAGCAGCAGCTGCAGTGGAGGTGGCATCAGGGCATCCTGGGGGCTCTGGCAGCAACAACCTCCAGCAGCAGTAGAGACCTCCCCGGGGGCACCCCGGGGGCAGGGGGCACCATGGATCAGAGCCACTCGTCCTTTATACTTAAAGTCATAACCCAGGACACCTGCGTGCACATGCGCAATTATCTTCTTAGTCAGTAACCAAGGAACACCTGGGCGCACGTGCATATTTACATCAAATGCTCGGCAAGATTCTGAACATCTGAGGGCCCCTGACCATTTTCCTATTTTGTCCCAACAGTGACCAACCTTGCCCTTTGTTGGGAGATTTCAGCTACCTAGAATCCTTCATTGGCTCAGCCTCGGGGGACCTTGATGCACATGCTGATCACCCCCATGCCCTGGTTGCCAGGACTGGGCTCTTGTGTTGACACAAGGCCACTGTCTGTCCTAAGCCTTGCCTAATACTCTGCAGTATATCTGTCCTGCTATTCAGGAGTCAACATTTTCATGTAATATCTACTATTTTTAAAGGTCGAAACGCTACAGCAATTTATCGCTAGGATTCTTAGGGGTGAAGGATCTGAGAACATTTAATGTTACTAAAGTTTAAAAATGTATTTATCATGATGCACAGATAGGAGTCATCATCTTGTCTGGTACATTGTAAAACTGCAAAAACAATGTATTGTTTATTCTGTAATTTCTGTAGTACTTTTACTGAGCACTAGCTGAAGTACAAAATTCATTTTGAACGTAATTTATAAGCTCATGTATAGAGGAAATTTTTTATTTAGTAGTTAAAAGACAACCATGAGATAATATTTTATATTGATATAACAATGAAGCCTCAGGATTTATTAAAAAGGGAAAGGACAAAACAAGACAACTATCTGATCCCCTATTTTCCTGTATGAAGTGCCATGCCCCTCCTTGTTCCCTCCAAAGCTGTCCCCTACACACAAACTGCTGACCTGTCCCCACCACCCTGTCCGCATCCTGCCTGCAGCCCTGCCTCCTATCTGCAGCTCTCCTCAGGGGAGGCTCTGTTTGAGCCATGGTGGTGCTCTCTTTCCAGCCGTCAGACTTATGGCCTTTAGACTTATTTCCATTTGGTAGACCCTTCTCCAACTTTCTGTCTGGACTACTGTCTAAGGACTCCAAACATCAGGGACCTTCTCCCTTCCAATGCTGTCACTCTGGGACACATTCTCCCCTTGCCCAGGGCATCTCCCTATGGCTCCTGAGTAGTCTCCTACTGCCTGCTTCTGGGTCCTCCCTGGCTGCTTATCCTGCCTCTGTCCCAGTGCTAAGTCATAGACGTTTCGACTATGGTATTGACTATGATAACTTTCCATTTAATGAATCAGAAGCTCTCCTGTTTTGTTATTGTTGTTTTTATCTTCATACGGACATCTCCACCAACTAAACATTCTTCATATTTGACATTCAAAATATGTTCTTAACTATTTCTCCAACATAAGCTTAAAAAGTGTACTTACTATACAATATCATCAAAAGATTCCTAGAAATAAGCTTACCAAACCCAGCCAAAGGGATACTCACAAATGTGTTTTCCTTTGACTGTGTAAGTTACTCTCAGCCAAGTTCTACGTGGCAGATGCTCAGCTATAGAACTTTTGCTTTTATTTCTGAAACTCATATGAGACAGGACAGAAGCCAGAGTAACTACATACAGAAATGTCTCCTGTAGCATAAATCCCTGCACAACTGTTTAGGATGGTTTGATTCTGCCTCTGCCTAACAAAGCATCATGCAGGTGGCCAACTCTTGAAATACAATGGAATGGAAATTTGGCCAAGTTAATAGAAACATTCACAATAGAGAACAATTTTAAAAGAACATACCCCAAAGTTATTCAAAACTACTATTTCCCTTGAAGGCAATTATATGCCACTTTATTATGGAGAGCTTATATTTATGGTGTTTTTCAAACAGATATTGGCCTTTAAACATTGTGCTTAGGTTCAATTTACGGCTGAAACAAGAAAACACATTCTATGAAGTGGCTGAGATTGCAAACTCTCTTTAAATATGTAATTCATTATAGGCCAGCTACATGTGGATTTGCAAAAAGAATGTTCAAACTCTGGTAATTATAGGATCTAATTGGTATCTTAAAGGGAAAGTGTTTTCCAACCAAAATGATACGGATTGTGTCCCCAGGTTTTATGTATTAGTAACTTGGTCCCCACTGTGACTGTTAAGAGGGTGGGAAATCCTATTATGGTAATTGAAAGGTGGGGCCTCGAAGAGGTGATTAGATTCTAGAACCATCCCTAGTGAATGGATTAAAAATGGTAGTCATGGGCTTGGTTCCGAGGGCTCTAAAAGGAGAGTGCATGAAGAGCCATCTGTCTGCTCAACAATCTTCTGCCATGTGAGCCCCTGCATTGCTGTGAAGCCACCACAAAGAAGACCCTCACCAGATGTGTTCCCTGCACTTTAGACTTCCTAGGCTCTGAAACTGTGAGTGATAAATTTTGTTTTCTTTATAAATTACCTAGTTCCAAGTATTTTGTTATAAGCAACAGAAACAGACTAATATCCAGATGTTCTTTAACACGTGGTAGAGTTTTCAATGCAGCCTGCATGCAATGGGTCAGACCTGGTTCTCCTCGCATCCTATGGGCTGGGATCTTTCTCGAGGGTCCTCTCCACAGGTCTGTCTGTGGTCTCCATGCTCCTCAATGAGCCACACAACTCCGGCAAGGAGTTCGATCCTCCAGAATTTCCTGTTGCACATCTGTCACGTTGAGATAATGAAATCCAGTACCTGTGGGATTATCATGAGGATCAAATAGCATAACTTGGGAACAAGCACTTTGTGACTTCTCCATGGACCTCCAGGCCATGTGTTTGACTCTCTGATTCAGCACCCACACTCTGGACTAATTTTAGGTCTCAGCAGTGGAAATTTTGGCATTTTTAAAAGAACCATAACCAATTTCTGATCTGCACGTTTCCTCCTCTGCCGTAAATGTAACGTCCCCTTAAAAAACTTCAGATTTTTTTGACAAATAGAAATTATAAGATAGTTGGTTAAAAATAAATGATTTTCATCTTCCCAGTAGCTTTGACTTTCAATTTTTTCCAAAACTACAGAGAAAAAGTAAAGAGGTGTTAAAGATGGGGAAATTTTCGACACCTACACTGATAAATTTCCTTTTCTTTAGTATCTTCAAAGAATTTGTGTTGACCTCTGCTGTAGGATAGATGCCCACCCCCCAATAAAATGTTAAATAGCTTTATTTGCACCTCTTAAATTTACACTTTAGAATACAAGGCTTCCATATGAACATGAGTTAAGTTTCTGCTACTTACCCAACATTTAATGTCAAATGAAAAACAGAATGAACACAGCGAGGCCTGGGGTCTACTGAGTGCACTGTGTGTTCGTAGTCCATCTACACTGCTTACTGCTGTGTGATCCTGGGCAAGTCATCGACCTCTCTGTGCCATTTCCTCATCTGTTAAAAAGGGCAGCAGGGGTGTCTGTGTCAC